>NW_024349176.1:0-619 GCF_902729225.1 Pteropus medius | reverse complement strand
GTAAACAGCTCAACTGTTTTTCCTTCATCCTCTCATCTTGTGGAAATTAAGCCTGGGGCAGGGGTGGGGGCGGGGTGAGACCCCTGGAGCTGCGGCCTGGGGGGTAGGGGTCAGGACAGCACGTCCCAGTGGGGGCTCCCTCCGACGCTGCCAGGCTGACTTCTCCGCCGAGGGTTCGGCCTCGGCTCGGGCCTCCCCAGCGTCTCTGTCCGCCCGCACGCCTTTGTCTCTCACCCTCACTCCCTTTGCATCCTCCTGGATCTCTTTCCCGGTCCTTTCCCTGTCACGGTTCCCGACTGTGCCTTCTGACCGCCCTCAGCATCCCGTCCACCCCGCTCCCTGGCTTCCTCCGGGAACCGTGGCCTGGACCCACCTCAGACGGACCCTTCCCTGTCTGAGCCTCGGTGTCTCCACCTGCTGGATGAGCAGCGGGCCGGACTGTTGGGGGACGATGGGGACCCGTTAGACTAGAGGGTGCCAGGACAGCCCAGAAATCTGGCACGCGGTTGCCCCCCAAATGACGCTGGCCCTTTAAGGAAGACTGGGGGCGGGAAAGGGACAACCCCAACCACTGCCACACGCACCCCTTCCCCCGGATAGGGGTTTTGGAGCAGAAAAT
>NW_024349175.1:0-555 GCF_902729225.1 Pteropus medius | reverse complement strand
CTGTGTAAAGAAGGACTTAAACACACAAAAAGTTCTAATTGGGAAGATTGATACCTCTGACTAGGTTAAAATGAAGAACTTCTGTTCATCAAGAGACACCAAGAGAGTGCAAAAATAATCCGCAAACTGAGAGAAGGTATTTGCAACACACATATCTGACAAAGAAAGTAGTATTCAGGTTACTCATATAAAACAAGCAGAAAAAGACAAAACAGCCAACGGAAAATCTGCCCCAGCTCATGACAACAGATACTTCACAGGAAGAAGAAACAGAAGTGGTCAATAAATATATTAAAAATCACTCAACTTTATTAGTAATTAAGGAAATGCCGATCGAGACTACAATACAATGTCACATAAAAGCCACTAAATTGGCTAAATTAAGAAGTTTTATAATCACAAGTCTCCAAATCCGTAGAAACTTTTACTCACTGCTGGTGGGACAATAAATATATGCAACCACGTGGGACACAGTTTGGTAATATCTTAATAGTCGAACATTCACAACCTGCAGTTCCACTAGAGGGCGCCCCTACAGCGTTTGCGCATGCGCAT
>NW_024349174.1:0-1339 GCF_902729225.1 Pteropus medius | reverse complement strand
TCTTCATTTTCAATGCGTCCACGGGGACCATTACGACCATCCCAGGCTGAAAGGTGAGGGAGAGGGAGGTGTCTGCTTCTGTCCTGAAGTCTGATTTCCACTGCGGAAAGCGGGAAGGAGCCGAGGCCTTAGGAAGGAGCCCCTGGGCCTCTGGGATGAAAAGAGATCATGCTGAATTGTGGCTCTGGAACGCCCGGTGTCCACACTGCGGGGAGGTGGAGGTGCGAGGAGCGGCCTGTCTTCTGTGGTAGAGCAGGGGTCCAGGCAGGTTTCCTTCGAAAATCCACCATATACATATACATGCATATAGATGAACATATATATGCATGTATATGTATATGGTAGCTTTGGCAAAAATCTCTCTGGTGACGTCCATTTTGAGGCGGAACTGCAGACTTCCGAGATACGGCTCACTTGCGGCAAATTCACGGCCCTCCCGGCGCCTCGGGGCTCTGAGGGCGATGCTCGGTCGTCTGCGGGTACTGGGGTACAGAAGTTGCAGAAGCACTCACTGACACTTTGAGCCCCAGAGGTACAAACGGCGTCTCATTCCTCTCTGTATCCTCGTGCAGAGCTCCAGGCCACCCACAGACAGCGGACCCAGGGAGGCTTTGGCCCCTCCGGCCCTGGAGGCCGTCACCCGCTGGAAAGAGGTCAGTGGGGGGACACTGCAGACAGCTGTGGGTCTGATTTCGGCCTCCGTGCCTTATGAGCTTTGCGATCACCTCTTCGAGCCTTTCTTTTCTTCATTTTGAATGCGTCCACGGGGACCATTACGACCATCCCAGGCAGAAAGGTGAGGGAGAGGGAGGTGTCTGCTTCCGTCCTGAAGTCTGATTTCCAATGCGGAAAGCAGGAAGGAGCAGAGGTCTTAGGAAGGAGCCCCGGGGCCTCTGGGATGAAAAGAGCTCTGCTGAATTGTGGCTCTGGAACGACCGGTGTCCACACTCCGGGGAGGTGGAGGTGCTGGGAATGGCCTGTCTTATCTCAAACGTCTAAGGAAAATACAGCCTTTTGTTATAAAAATCACTATATATATATATATATATATATATATATATATGTGTATATATATATATACACATATATATATATATGAATATAAATATAGAAAGAGTTAGAGAAATAGATAGATACCTAAATAGATAGATAGGTAGATGGAGAGAGAGAGTGAGAGGGAGAGAGAAAGAGAGAGAGATAGAGATGTAGAGATATCTATAGATTCAGATAGAGATATAGATATAGATATATCGAGGGGAGCTCTGGCCAAAAGCACTCTACTGACGTCCATTTTGAGCCGGAACTGCAGACTTCCGAGATACGGCTCACTTGCGGCAAA
>NW_024349173.1:0-492 GCF_902729225.1 Pteropus medius | reverse complement strand
TGCGGGCGCGTGACAACCGCCTGTTTCTGCAGCTTCGCCATGGGCTGCGTCTCTCGAGGTGGCCGCACCCAGTGTCTCTGCAAACCCGGCTACGCGGGGACCTCTTGCGAGCGGTGAGCGGCAGGGAGGGCATGAGCGCGGCCAGTACAGCACCTGAGCGTGGGCCCCGGGATGCGGGGCACCCAAGCGCGGCCAGCACCAGCCGCTGACCCCGCCCTCGCCCCGTGCGCGCCCGCACCGGCCGCTGACCCCGCCCTCGCTCCAGGTGCGCGCCCGGCTTTTTCGGGAACCCGCTGGTGCTGGGCAGCTCGTGCCAGCCCTGCGACTGCAGCGGCAACGGTGACCCCAACCTGCTGTTCAAGGACTGCGACCCGCTGACCGGTGCCTGCCGCGGCTGCCTGCGACACACCGCCGGGCCCCGCTGCGAGACCTGCGCGCCCGGCTTCTACGGCGACGCCCTGCTGCCTGGCAACTGCTCCCGTACGCCCGGGG
>NW_024349172.1:0-528 GCF_902729225.1 Pteropus medius | reverse complement strand
AAGATTTCTCCTCAAATATGAAAAGCCTCCTCAAATACGGTCAGTTCCCAAGAAGCGGACTCTGAGGCGAAGATTTGCAGGCAAGAAGCTTACGGGGATGAGTTCCCATGTTACATTCATTGGGGTAGGAAAAGGAACTATTAAATCGAGCTAAGCCAGGATAGAGCTCTGTGTCACCAACATGGACTAAGGTGGAACAGACCAAAGGTGCAAGAGAGAAGAACAATGCTGATGTAGAAGAGTCCAGAGGGAGGAAAACGAGTGGATTTGAGGCTGTTCTGAGATGGGCCAGCAGGAGAAGGTGATGCATGAAGGTGCAGAGAGTATGGAGGAATGCGGTGTGCATCTGGGGCAGTTCACGGGTCTGGGCCACAACATAAACAGGGAAGGAGAGGGGAAATAGAGGAACATGGGGACAGCACAATAAGAAGCCAATTAGAAAGAAATAGGAGGATTGCTGGGCACAGTAAGGGACAGGCTGGACCGGCTGTCAGGAGTTTGCAAGGCCCCGGTTGTGAGTGTTTATGT
>NW_024349171.1:0-594 GCF_902729225.1 Pteropus medius | reverse complement strand
AGCCACCTTTGTCACTGACATTCCTGAGGAGTTTGGGTAAGAGTGATTTGGGGTGGAATGGCTCCTGGATTTCTCCGGTAGCCAGGGGGATGCACGAAAGCATTCACCACTGGGAATCGGGGCAAGCGCTTGCTGGGGTGCACCGTGGTCAGCGAGAAAGGGCCAAATGCCACGTGGCATGCAAGGTGCACCCTGAACCAGGATTTTCCCGGTCCTGGTCCGTTATTCTGTGTAATGTGACGAGGCGTAAAGCCAAATGGGGTTTGAGCGACGCCCACCAGAGGGGGCGGGGAGCTCTGCTTGCTCAGGCAGTCTTTTCGTTGGTGGGTTCTAGCATTTTCCGTTTATAAGCCAACGTTTCGCTTCCGGGTCACAGTGGATCGCAAGGTAAACGGGCCTCTTCAGTTCTGCATGTCCAGCCTCGGATGCCGGACTCGTTCCTAACTGGATGCTTCATCTTCCTCCTTGTCGCCCAGCGAACAGTCCGTTCTGTTTATTTCTGAGCCCTCAACCTCATTTCAGGATGTTTGCTTCCCAGTCAAAATAGCCTTACTCGACGAATTCACAAAGCACAGGTAGATGCGTTGACAGTGA
>NW_024349170.1:0-526 GCF_902729225.1 Pteropus medius | reverse complement strand
ATAGCTTGTCAAAACCATTCCATGATTTCAACATTCTATACTAATATATACAATTTGCATGAACAGAATATTGGCTTAAAATGTTCAAATGTTAGAAGGCTTTTACTCTCCAATTATGTTATCTCATAGTTTATTATTATGCAAAGTATTATAAAACTGAACTTTAAGTTTTTCCAAATTGTTTAAGTCTAGGTACAAAATTTTACTTCCAGCAAAATAATTTTCTACTTCATGAATATCTTTTATGAGCTGGTTGTTTTGTGGAAGTAATACTTAACAGTCTTCTCGCTTTTTACAAACTTCTAAAACATAATAAACTTTAGTGATACTTAATTTAGACATGTTTTGACAACATGCACATATAGTCCACACATGTGTTCTACTTGCTAAAGTGTAACAAATGGACATATAGTCCACACATGTATTCTACTTGCTAAAGTGTAACAAATGGACAACTGAATTTAAATTGTTCTTAGCATCCTTTTTACCCTTCGATATAAAACACATTCACCAAAAAAAATGATAT
>NW_024349169.1:0-907 GCF_902729225.1 Pteropus medius | reverse complement strand
CTTAACTGCTACACTAGCTTCTCATTGACGATTCCATATGTGTTAGGTAGAATTTGGTTAACGTTTAAGTGTAGTATTTAATATTTTTCACGAATCATAAGAATTTTAACTAAGTATTTTAAATTTTGACAAAATGTAAAGGCAACAGTATGATGGAAAAGAGGTTATGTGAACAAAAGTCTAGGCTTTTGCCACTACAACAGGGAAAGGTTTTTAAATGTAAAAATACTCTGTTAATATTTAGAAGCACTTACTCTCCCATGTCACTACTCCTTTTCTCTGGAAAACTAATAGGTCTCTCAAATTTATTATACAAGTCTGGATTTGTTTTTTGTGTTTCAAAGAAATCTTTCCATTTTGTCTAAAAGCAGTGGAGGTAATATGGGATTTAGCTCACACAGGCTCTAAAACAGATTTACTTTAAAGGCAGGTGGGAAGAGTTTTATGATTATAGCAAAAATAAAAATGATAATTATGTAAGAATTTCTTCTTTTAGAAAGACGCTGCTGTTGGCTCGACAGCTTAAAGACAGAGCTGTAGAAGCACAGTCTTGTTACAGTCTTGGAAACACATACACTTTGCTTCAAGACTATGAAAAGGCCATCGATTATCATCTGAAGCACTTAGCAATTGCTCAGGAGCTGAAGGACAGGTAAGTCACAGATCTCGTTACTATATTTATGGTAAACTATAGATGCATTATTCAAACCCTGGAATTTTCCCTTTGTTTTTAAGTTTGTTCCCTTCGTTTTCTTTTTAATTCCTTTTTAAGGAATTTCTTCTATTTCGATAACATTGTCTGATATTATTGTTTGAAGGACTAGCATGTGTTAGAGGATTAGACGTTTCCGTGTAGCCTTGAACCGGGATCAGTAAATGGGTCACAAGCTCCACTGCCTACAAAGGT
>NW_024349168.1:0-422 GCF_902729225.1 Pteropus medius | reverse complement strand
GGCCACCCCTCCGGGCTCCACCTCCCAAAGCGCCACCCAGGCGCCGCCGCCTCTTCCCCGGCTGGGCCCGCGAAGGAGCCTTCGCCTGCCTAATTCCAAGGGATGGACCAGGTTCTAGCGGCTCCGGGGCCGTCGCGCGCGCCGGCCCCGCGCACACATGCGTGCAGTAAGCCAGGTGCACTATTGCATTCACGCCCTCGGGCTGCGCGCGCCCAGCCCGCCTGAGCCAGCCGGCCAGCCTGGCGCTCGGGTCACCGCCTCGAACCGACGGAGTCTGAACAGCCCACGGTTCCCCTCCTGGCCGCGGAGAGCGCGCGGTGCGCTGGCGCCGCCAGTTAAAGTGTAACCCGGCAGGGGCCCGGCTTTCACCGCCTCCAGCTCTTCCTGCTCCGCCGCAGCTGACTGTCCCGGCATTCGGCCCC
>NW_024349167.1:0-619 GCF_902729225.1 Pteropus medius | reverse complement strand
CCTGTGGTCCACCCCTCCTGGTGGAGGCCCAGTGGTGGCTCCCTCCTGTCTCAGCTCCTTTCATCAGCCCCTGCCACTCCCTGAGCCTGGATTCCCGGTACACGGCATCACAGTCTGGCCCTCACATCCTTCTCTGCTCACTGGGCTTGTCCATCCCCTACGGCCTTGGCACCCTCTGTTCCTTCTGTCTGGAAGGCCCTTCTCCTCCCTTTCTACCTGGTGAATGAAAACTTACTCATCACTCAGGCTCATTCGTGGACCGGCCCGCACCATCCCCGCCCTCAGCCTTGCGTCTCATTCTCACACCCCAGCACTCGCCCTGTGTTGCCTTCACCATTGCCATGTTTATAAGTCCATCTCCCCTTGGAATGTGAGCACTGGGAGGGCAAGCGCCCAGTCCTGATTGGCGCTGAATCCCAGCCCCCAGCCCGGGACAGGACAAGGTGTCTGTTGAATGAGTAAATGAACACTTGCTCACTGGCAATCTTGCACCTACCAGTGAGAGCCTCGTCTGAGACTCCCAAGGTTTCCTCTTCTGATACGAAGTCCCCTGGAGAAAGCTCCCTCTGGAGGGAGCGTGTGGGTGAAGAAACGTACTGAAAGTTGTGTAGATTAGATT
>NW_024349166.1:0-384 GCF_902729225.1 Pteropus medius | reverse complement strand
TATTTCTTAACCTCCTTTTAAACACAGTCTGTTTTCCTTGTGCATTTCAAAACAACACAAAAGTAACATCCTAAAGATCCAGGTGCAATTGACACTCCCTTCAACACTCCCTTAGGCTATACTTAACCTTCTTCTTCCTGAAATTCAACAGAACCAGCCTTTACTTTTTTATGCAAGCAGGCCTCCTGAGATAAACCATGCACTCTTTTGAATTTGGGGAGCTTTGGCTCCCTACAGGCGCCCATGGCTTTGGGCCCCCAGGCCTCCTGCGCCGGGTGGTGGTTCCATGAGCCGCGGCCTGGAACTGAGTGTCAGGGTCATCAGAAGGGTAGCCGGGGAGCCTGCGTTTCTAGTGAGTTCTCGGAGGGGCTGATGTTCTGTTGG
>NW_024349165.1:0-350 GCF_902729225.1 Pteropus medius | reverse complement strand
GTCTCTGCATCCTCTTGCAGGGGTCAGGGCCGCCCACAGACAGCGTACCCGGGGATGCTTTGGCCCCTCCGTCCATGGCGGCCGTCACCCGCTGGAAAGAGTTCATTTGGGAGACACGGCAGACATCTGTGGGTCTGAATTCGGCCTCCGTGCCTTAGGAGCTTTGCGATCAGCTCTTTGAGCCTTTCATTTCTTCATTTTGAATGCGTCCACGGGGACCATTACGTCCATCCAAGGCTGAAATGTGAGGGAGAGGGAGGTGTCTGCTTCCGTCCTGAAGTCTGATTTCCACTGCGGAAAGCGGGAAGGAGCCGAGGCATGAGGAAGGAGCCCCGGGGCCTCCGGGATGA
>NW_024349164.1:0-139621 GCF_902729225.1 Pteropus medius | reverse complement strand
CCTAACCCTAATTCTAACTGTAACCCTAAATTATACACTAACAATATAACTAACCCTAACCCTATAGCGTAACTCTAACCCTAAACTATAGCTAAAACTAACCCTAAAACTAATCCTATCTCTAAGCATAACCCTAACCTACGCAAACTCTAACCCTAACTATAACCTTAAACTAACCCCAAACTCAACCTAACCCGAACTCCAACGGTAACCCTAACACTAACCTAACCCAAATTCTAACCCTAATTACTAAACCTAACCTTAACCCTAACCCTAATCCTTACCCTAACCCCAAACTTAAACCCTAACCATAACCGTAACTCAATGGTAACCCTATCCTAAACCTAAAAGTAAAGCTAATCCTAACCCTAATTCTAATCATAAACCTAAGACTAATCCTAACAATAAAATTTAAACTAATAACCCTAAACCTAACTCCTTATCATAAACTTAACACTAAATTTAACTTTAAGTCTAAAACTAAGCCTAACTCTAACCCTAACCTTAACATTAACCTGAACGCTGATTCTAACCCTAAAACCGAAGCTAATGATAACCTAAATTTTAAACCTAACCCTAACACTAACCCTATTCTTGATACTAACCCTAACAGTAAAGTTTATCCTAACCCTAACACTAATGCTAACCTTAACCCTAACCCTAACCTAAACCTCTCCCTAATCCTAACCCTAATGATAACCTTACCTGAACCCTAACGGTAACTCTAACTCTAACCTAATCCTAACCCTAACAAAATCCTAAATCTGAACCTACCATAAAACTAAAGCTAATCGTAACCGTAATTCTAACAATATGCTTAAATTTTATTCCAACAATAAATCTAACCCTAACCCCTTAGTGTAATACTAACCCTAAACATATCCCTAAAGTAAACATAACCTGAACCCTAACGATAATACTAACCTTAACCTATACTAATCTAACCCTAACCCTAACACTAATGCTAACTCTAACCTCTTACCCTATTCCTAATCCTAACCCTAATCCTAAACTTAATCCCTAACTCTAACCGAAACCCTAAACCTAACTCTGATCCTATCCCTAAAACTAAAGCTAATACTAACCATAATTTAACCCTGAAACTAACAGTATGCCTAACCGTAAATTTTAAACAAACAATAACCCTAAACATAACCCTTTAATCTAAACCTAACCCTAAATCTAACTTAAAGTCTAAATCTAACCCTAACCCTTACCCTAACATTAACCAGAACCCTGATGCTAACCCTAAAAATGAAGCTAATGCTAATGATAATTCTAAACATAACCTTAACAATAACCCTAACCCTGATTCTAACACTAAGATTAAAGCTTATCCTAACCGTAATTCTAACCTTAACCCTAATATTTACACTAATAATAATTATAAACCTAACTCTTTACACTAATCCTGATTCTAACCTTAAAACTAGAGCTAATAATAACTAATTCTAAACCTAACACTATCAGTAACCCTAACCCTGACACTAACCTGAAAACTAAAACTAATTCTAACCCCAAATCTAAACCAAACCCTTAATATTACACTACCAATAACCCTAAACGTAACCCCATACCCTAAACCTAACCCTTACCCTAAATTTAACTCTAAAACTAACACTAAACATAACCTTAACCCTAAGCATAACCCTAAATTAAACTTAACCCAAACCCTAACAGTAACCCTAACACTATCTTAACCATACCCCAAACCCTAAACCCTAACCCTAAACCTAACCCCTTATTGTAACCCTAACCCTAACCTTAACCCTGATACTAAAGCTAAAACTAAAGATAATCCTAAATCTACCACTAACACTACCCTAACCTTAACTCTAACCTCTTAACACTGAATCTAACCATAAACCTAAGGCCAACCCTAACTGTAACAATAATCCTAGCCCTAAATTTAACTCTAACATAAACCAAACCCTAATCCTAAGACTAACCATAAATCTAACCCTAAGCTAAATCTAACCTGACCCTAAATCTAACCTTGACGCTAAACCCAAACCTAAAACAAACCTAACCATAGCACTAACCCCAACATTAATTCTAACTCTAATGTCTTACCCTAAAACTAACTTTACCCCTATCACTAAAGCTAACTCTAACACTGATCCTAACCTTAACCCTAAACCGAAAGCGAACTCTAAACCAAACCCCATACCTTAACCCTAACCCAAACCTTAACCCTGATTCTAACCCTAAAACTAATTCTAATCCTTACCCAACACTAACCCTAACCCTAAATTTTACACTAACAATAACCCTAACCCTAACCCTTTAACTTAAATGAAACCCTAACTGTAACTTTAACCATAAAACTAATCCTAACCCTATGCTTAACACTAACATTAAACCTCATCCTGATCTTAACCTTAAAACTAAAGCTAATTCTACCCCTACGTCTAACCCGAACACTAAATTTATACTAACAATAATATGAAAACTAACTTCTTACCCTAACCCTAAACCTAAACTACAGCTAACTCTAACAATAACATTAACCTATCCCTGAGCATAACCCTAACCTAAACCTAACATGAACACTAACGGAAACCCTAAACTAACTTAACACTAACCCTAACCCTATACCCTAACTTTAACTCTAACCTTAACGCTAATCCTAGCCACAAACCTAACCCTAAACCTAACCCCTTATTCTAACCCTAACATAAACTTAAAGCTAACCTTATCTCTAACACTAACCCTAAGCCTAACACTAACTATAATCTAACCCTAACCCTAATCCTATTCTTAAACCTAACACTAAACCTAAATCTAAAGGTAACACATATCCTAACCCCTACCCTACCAATAACTCCTAACGCAAATACTAAACATAACCCGAATCCTAACCCTAACACCTTACTTTAAACATAACCCAAAACTTAAACTTGACCCTAACCCTGACCCTAACAATAACACGAAACCTCACCCTGATTCTAACCCTAAAACTAAAGCTAATCCTAAAGCTAATTCTTACCCTACCCCTAACACTGACCCTAACCCAAAATTTTACACTAATCCTAACCCTACCCCTAACCCCTTAATCTAATCCTAACCCTAACAATAAGTTTAACCATAAAAAATACCCTAACAATAACCTTACCCTAACATTAACCCTAACCCTGATCCTAGCGATAAAACTAAAGATATTCCTAAACCTAATAAAAACCCTTAGCCTAAACATTACACTAACAATATCAGTGACCCTAAGCCCTTACTCTGACCCTAACCCTAAACTACAGCTAATGCTAAACCTAACACTAACCCTATCCCTAAGCATAACCCTAAGCGACACCTAACCATAACCCTAAACTAACCTTAAACTTACCCCTAATCAAAATCTTACCTGAAACCTAATGGTAACCCTAACACTAAGCTAACCATAACCCTAACCCTAAATCCTAAAACTAACCCTTAGCCTAACTGTAATTCTAAGCTTAACCCTAACCCGAAACCTAACCGTAACCGTACCTATAAGGCTAACTCTGATCGTAACACTAAAATTAAAGCTTATCCTATCCCTAATCTAACTCTAACCCTAAAACTAATCACAATCTTAAATTTTAAACTAACAATAACACTAACCCAAACTTCTTATCCTAAACCTAACCCTAAATCTAACTTTAAGTCTAAAAGTAACCCTAAATCTAACCTTAACCCTAACATTAACCCGAATCCTGCACCAAACCCTAAAACTACAGCTAATGCTAAACATGATTTTATATTTAACCCTAATACTAACCCAAACCCTCATCCTAACACTAACACAAAAGCTTGTCCTAACCCTAACACTAATGTTAACCCTAATAATAAACGTAACCTAAACAAAACCCTAATCGTAACCCTAACCATAAACCTACTCCTAAAATAAACCTTCTCCGAACCCTAACGGTAACCCTAACACTAACCTAATCCTAAAACTAACCCTAGCGCTACCCCTAACCCTAATATTAACCAGAATCCTTCTCCAAACCCAAAAAAATCAAGTGAAGGCTAAACATAATTCTAAAGCTAACCCCGACACTAACCTTAACCCTGATCCTACACTAACACTAACGCTTATCCTAACCCTAATTGTACACCTAACCCTAAATTTTACACTAACAATAACCTTAGGCGTAACTCCTTATACTAACCCTAACACTAAAACTAATGCTAACCAAAAACCTAACACTAACCTTAACCCTAACATTAACCTAAACGTAACTCTAACCATAACCCTATCCCTAATTCTAACCATAAACCTGAACCTAAACCTAAAACTAAAGCTAATCATAATACGAATTTTAACCTGAACCATAACCTACCCTAACCCTGATCGTAACACGAAAACTATAGCTAATTTTAACCCTAATTCTAACCCTAAACCTAATACTAACCCTAACACTAACACCTTACCTTAACAGTAAGCCTAACACGAACACTTACCGTAACCTAACACTAACACTAACACTAACCCAACCATAGCCCTAACCCTAACCCTTAACCTAATGCTAAAACTAACCATAACCCCTAACCCTAACCCTAATGCTAACGCCGACAATGATCCTAATGCTAAAACTAAAGCTAATCCTAACCGTAATTCTAAGCACGACCCTAATGCTAACACTAGCCCTAACCCCTTACCATAACCCTAACCTAACACTAACACTAACCCTAACCTAACTCTAGCCTGAACCCTAACCTTAAACTTAACCAATCCGTAACCTAAAACTAACCCTAAAACTAACCCTAACCCTAAACTTAACCATAGTCTAACCCTAAACATAACCCTAACCCTAAACTTAACCATAGTCTAAGTCTAAACATAACCCTAACCCTAACACGAATCCTACTCTACCCTATTATCCTAACCCCAAAACTAATCCTACCCGAATTCTAACCCTAAACCTAAAACTGTCCCTAACACTAAATTTTACACTAACATTAACGCTAACCTTAACCTCTTACACTAAAACTAATTTTAATCCTAACCTTAACTCCATAACTAAACCTAATCATGACGTTAAGTCTAACATTAATCCTAACCCTAAAATTAAAGCTAATTCTAACCTAATTCTAACCCTAACCGTAACACTAACTCTAACCCTAAACACTTACCTTAAACCTAAATATAAACCCTAACTCTAAGCCTAACTCTAACAGTAAAACTAAAACTAACTCGAACCCCTTATCCTAATCCTCACCCTACCGCTATAGTAAACTTAAATCTAACCCTAAGCCTAACTCTACCCCTAACCGAAAACTAACCCTAACCCTAACCCTAACCCTAACCTAATCCTAAACCTAACTCTAACAGATATCCTAACTCTATGCTATCACGCTAACACTAAACCTATGGCTAAACTTAACCGTAACTATAACCCTACCCTAAACCTACCCCTAAACCTAACTCTAACTTAACCTTAACCCTAACTCTACTCTAACACTAATCTTAACTCTAAATTCTTACCCTAACACTAATCCTAAAACTAACCCTAATCCTACCTCTAACCTTAAACCGAATACTAACACTACCCCTAACCCTGATTCTATCACCAAAGTAGAGCTAATTCTAACCGTAATTCTAAACCTAACCTAACAATAACCCCAACCCTAAATATAAACTAAAAAATATCCCTAACACTAACCACTTAACAAAACCCTAACCATAAACTCAATGCTAACCGTAAACCCAACCGTAACACTTACCCTAACCTAACAATAACCTAAACCTAACCCTAACCGTAACTTAACACAAACCCTAACATTAACCCTATTGCTGAACCTAATCCTAAAATTAAAGTTAATTCTAACACTAATTCTAACCCTAACCCTAAATTTTACACTAACAATAACGCTATCCCTAATACCTTAACCTCACCCTAACCCTTAAACTAAAGCTAAGCCTAACCCGAACCCCAACAATAACTATAACCCTAAACATATACCTAATCCTATAATAAACCTTAAGAAAACCCTAATAGTAACTCCACACTGAACCTAACCCTAATTCTAACTCTAACCCTAACAAAATCCTAACTCTAACTTCTTGCCTTAGAGTTAACGCTAAACCTAACCCTAACGCTAACCCTAATCTTACTCTAACCCTAACCCTAACCATATCCCTAACGCTAACACTATTCTCTTACGCTAAACGTAACTCTAACCCTACTTTAAAGGTAAAACTAATCCTAACCCTAAACTTAATCTTAACATTTACCATAAGCCTGATTCTAACCCTAATAGTAAAGCTGAACCTAACCCTAATTCTAAGCCTAATCAAAACACTAACCCTAAATCCGAGCATAGCCTAAAACTAAAGCTAAAACTACCTCTAATTCTAACCCTAACCTTAAATTTTACCAAACAATAAACCTAAGCCTAATCCATTACCCTAAACTGATCCTAAACATACCCCTAAACTAAACCTAACTCAAACCGAACGATAAACCTAACCATAACCTATCCTAACCCTCACCTTAACCCTAATACTAATCCTAACTCTAACCTCTTATCCTAACCCTAATCCTAAACCTGAATGTAACCCTAAACTAAACTAACCTAAACTAAAACATAACCCTAACCCCTTATCCTAAACGTAACACTAAATATAATTTTAAGTCTAAAACTAACCATAACCCAAACCCTAACTCAAACAATAACCCGAACCTGGACCCTCACCCTAAAAAATAAGGTAATACAAACAATAATTCTAAAACTAACCCTAACACTAACCCTAACCCTAACAATAACCCTAAACCTAAACTTAACAGTAACCAAAATCTAACCTTAACTCTAATCAAAAACCTTTCGCTAAACTAAACCTAACACTTATCCTAACACTAAAGCCTAACCATAACTCTAACCCTAATCATAACGCTGTCCCTTACCCTAAAAGTAAAGCTAATCCTAACCCAAATTCTAACCCTAAACCTAACAATAAATCTTGAACTAACTGTAAACCGAGCACTAACCCCTTAAGCTAAACCTAATTCTAATCCCAATTTTAAATCTAAAACTAACCCTAATGTTAACCTCAATCCTAACATTAACCCTAACTCTGAATTGAATCTTAAAACTAAAGCTAATCCTAACCCTAATTCTAACCATAACGCTAACACTAACCATAACCCTGAACCTAACTCTAAAACTAAAGCTATTCCTAACGTTAATTCTAACCATATCCTTAAATTATACACTAACAAATAACCCTTATCTTAACTGCTTACCTTAATCCTAACCCTACGTAAGGCTAACCCTAAAGCTAACACTAACGCTAACCCTAAACCGAATCCTAACATAAACCTAACCCTAACATAACCCTAAGCATAACACTAACCCTCACTTTAACACTAACACTAACTCTAACATTTTACCGTAACCTTAAACCTTACCCTAACTCGAACCCTAACATAATCTAACCCTAACCTTAAAACTAACACTAATCCTAAACCTAAAGCCTAACCCTAACCCTACCCCTACCCTAAATCTAATCCTAATACTAACTGCTCGTAACGTTAAAACTAAAGTTAATCTTATCCCTAATTCTAACCTTAACCCTAACAATAACATTAAAAATGAATTTTAAACTAACAATAACACTTATCCTAGCCCTTTAACATAAACTTCACCCTAACCCTAATTTTAACTCTAAATCTATCTCTAACCCTAACCCTAACTCTAACTTAACCCTAATGCTAACCCTAAAACTAAACTCTTACCTAACCCTCACCCAAACCATAATCCTAACCAAAACATAACCCTAACCCTAACCCTACACTAATCCTAACTCTAACCTCTTAGGCTAATCATAACCCTAACCATAACCAAAACTAATCCTAACCTAAACGTACCCTTACCCTATCCCGATACTTATCTCTAATCGTAACCCTAACCTTCACAGTAATCCTAAATCTCCCTCCTACCCTAACCCTAACTCTAACCCTTACCGTAAAACTAAATGTAATCCTAACCCTAATTCTAACCTTCAACTTAAAACTAACTCTAACCCTAAATTTTACACTAACAATAAATATAACCATAACCCGTTACCCTATCTAACCTTAACTCTAACTTGAACTCTAAAACTAATGCTAACCTTAAGCCTAACATTAACCCTAAACTTAACCATGATCTAACCCCAAATTAAAGCTACTCCTAACCCTAATTCTAATCCTATCCCTAAAACAAACCATAACACTGAACCTAACACTAAAATTAAAGCTAATCCTAACTTTAATACTAACCATACCTTAAAATATACACTAAGAATAAAACTAATCTTAAACCCTTACCTTAACCCTAACCCAAAACCCAATGTAAACCTGACACTACACTAACTCTAACCCTAACCCTAACCTTGCCCATAATCTTAACCCTAAAACTGAAAGTAATTCTAAATCTAATTCTAATCCTAACCGTAACCCTAAACCTAACCTGAACGGTATCCGTAACCCTAATCTTACCCATAACCCTAACCGTAACCCCTAACACTAACCCTAAACCTAGTTCTAACACTAACTTTAATCCCTTACATTAACACTAAGTCTAACCCTGATCCTACACTAAACCTAAAACTTAATTTTATCCCTAATCAAAACCCTGAATCTAACCCCCAAATTAAAGCTACTCCTAACCCTAATTCTAAATGTAACTTTAAAACAAATCATAACACTGAATCTAACCCTCAAACTAAAGCCAAACCTAACTTTAATTCTAACTGTAACCTTAAATTATACACTAAGAATAAACCTAATTTTAACTCCTTACCTTAACCCTAACCCTAAACCTAATGTAAACCTACCCTAACACTAACTCTAACCCTAACCCTACCCTACCAATAAACTTAACCCTGAAACTAAAGGTAATCCTAAACCTAATTCTAATCATAACCCTAATCTTAAACCTAACTTGAACCGTAACCCTAACCCTAACCTTATCCGTAACCCTAACTCTAACGCCTAACCCTAACCCTAAACCTAGTTCTAACCCTAACCCTAATCAATTATCTTAACACTAACTCAAACCCTGATCCTACACTAAACCTAAACCTTAACTTTATGCCTAATCCTAACATTGAAACTAACCCTCAAATTAAAGCTACTCCTAACTCTAATTCTAACCCTAACCATAACACAAAACATAACCCTGATCCTAACCCTCAAACTAAAGGCAATCCTAAATTTAATTCCAACCATAACCTTAAATTATACACTAACAATAAACCTAATCTTAAAACCTTACCTTAACACTAACCCTAAACCTAATGCAAACCTAACCCTAAGACTAAATCTAACTCTAACACTCTGCCTAACCTTAATCCTAACCCTAAAATTAAAGGTAATCCTAAACCTAATTATAACCCTAATCCTAATACTAAACCTAACCCAAAATTTTACATGTACACTAACCCTAGCCGTAACCCAATACCCTAACCTAACTCTAACCCTAACTTCAAATCTAA
Organism: Pteropus medius; assembly: GCF_902729225.1. NCBI lineage: Eukaryota > Metazoa > Chordata > Mammalia > Chiroptera > Pteropodidae > Pteropus > Pteropus medius. The sequence continues at coordinate 130,164 of NW_024349164.1, read as the reverse complement.
AACATACCCTAACCCTTACCCTAACTCTAACATTAACCCTAATACTGGTCTTAACACTAAAACTAAAGCTAATCCTAAACCTAATTTTAACCCATACACTGACACTGAACCTAACCCTAAATTGTACACTAAAAATAAACCGAAACTTGACCATTTACCCTAAGATTTACTATAAATTTAAACCTACCCTAAACATAACCATAAACCTAACCATAACCTTAACTCTAACCCTAACACTACCCTGATCCTAACACTAAAACTAAGGCTAATCCTAACCCTAATTGTAACGCTAATCTGAAATTTAACACTACCAATAACCCTAACCTTAACCCTTATGTTAAACCTAACCATAAACCGAAATCTAAGCCTGATCCTAACACTGACCCTAACATTAACCCTGATCCTAACCCTAAAACTAAATTTAATTCTAGCCCTAATTCTATCCTTGACCCTAATACTAACCCTGACCCAAAATTTTACACTAACAATAAATATAACCATAAGCCCTACCCTAAATAATCCTAACTCTAACTTTAACTCTAAAGCTAACGCTAACCCTAAAAATAATATTCACCCTAACCCTGATCCTAACCTAAAAACTAAAGCTAATCCTAATGCTAATTATGACATTAACACTAACCCTAAACCAAACCCCAAAAACCTAACCCTAACCCTAACCCAACCCTAACACTGTTACCCTAAACTTAAACCTATCCCTAAAGCTAACCTTAACTGTAACCCTAACTCTAACCCTAACCCTACCCTAATCCTAAAATTAACCATAACACTAACACTAACCATAACCCTAATCCCTAATCCTAACCGTAACCCAAACTCTATAGCTAACCCTAATCCTAACTGTAACTATAACCCTAAACATAACCCTCATCCCTAACCCTAACTTTAACCCAAAACCTAACACTAACACTAACCCTAACCATAAACGTACCCGTAAATTAAACCTAACTAGAATCCGAATGGGAATCTTATTCCTAAACCTAAACATAACCCTGATCCTAAACCTAAATTAAAGCTAATCTTAATCGTAATTCTAATCCTATTTCTTACACGAATACTAATCCTAAATTTACCCTAATAATAACACTAACTGTAACCCTAACCCTAACCTGAACCTAACCCTAAACCTTGAAATAACCCTAACCCTAAACTAATAATAACGCTAACCCTATCTCCTTGCCTAAACCTAACTCTAATCCTAACTTTAAACTCTAAAAGTGATTCTAACCCTCAAACTAAGAATATCACTAGCACTAATCTAACTCTACAGTCTTAACCTAACTCTAACCCTAACCCCATATTCTAACACTAACCGTAACCCTAATTCTAACACTAACATTAACCCTGATCCTAACCCTAAGAAAAAGCTAATCCTAACCATATTCTAACCATAGCCCTAACAATATTTCCAATCCAAAATTTTAAACTGACAATTACCCTAATCCTAACCCCTTACCTTAAATTTCAACCTAACTCTTAATTTAACTCTAAAACAAAACTTAACCCTAAACATAAATTTCCACTAACCTCAACCCTAACTTTAACTCTAAAAAATATCTCTAATCTTAATCCTAAGACTAACCCTAACCCTAACAATAACCATAAACTAAACATAATCTTAACCTTTACCCTAACCGTACCCTAAAACTAAAACTTACCCTAACACTAATCCCATCTCTAACCTCTTACCGTAACCCTAAACTTAAACCTAACGATAACTCTAACACTAATCCTAACCCTAATTCCAACCCTAACGTAAACCTACCCAAAAACCTAACATAAAACTAACCCTAACCCCTAACATTGTCACTAAACCTAACTCTAACTACTTACTCTAACACTAATTCTAACCCTTACCGTAATGATAATCCTAACCATAAATTATTGTGAACTTACAATAACCCTAATCCTAACCCCTTACCCTAACCCTAACCCTAACTTTAACTCTAAAACTAACTCTAACTCTAATCGTAACTCTGATCCTAACCCCAAAACTAAAACTAATCTTAACCCTAATTCTAACTCTAACCCTAACACTAACCCTAACCCGAAACTTAACCTTAACTAAACCTAACACTATCACTAACCCTAAACTAATCCTAACCATAATCCTAATGCTAACACTGAATGTAACTCTAAACTATTACCCTAACCCTAACATTAAACATAAATGTAACCCTAACCGAAACCATAAAGCTAACCCTAACCCTAACCTTCATCCTAACTCTAAACCCGATCCCAACCCTATTCCTAACCATAACTCTAACCGTAAACTAACCCTAAAATTTACCCTAACCCTAACTCTAAAGTAATCCTAACCATAATCCTAACCTAATACTAATCCTAATTCTAACCTCTTATCCTAACCCTACCCTAAACATAAATGTAACATTACCCCAACCATAACGCTAAAACTAACACTAATACTAACACTAACTCTAACACTAACCCTAACCCTAACTTAACCCGAATCCTAACCCTAAACCTAAACTCTTACCTAACCCTAACCCAAACATTAATCCTACCCAAAACCTAACCCTAACCCTAACCTTAAACTAATCCTAACTCTAATCTTAACCCTAACACTAATACTAACTTTAACATCTTACCCTAACCCTAACCCTAAACATAACTGTAGCCCTAACCTAAACCATAACGGTAACAATAACCCTAAACCTAACCCTAAAACAAACCCTAAATTTAAGACTAACAATAACGCTAACCTTAACTCCTGATGCTAAACATATCCCTAACCCTCAGCCTAACCTTAATTCTAACCTCTTCCACAAACCCTATTTCTCACTCTATCCCTGACCCTAAACCTAGAGCATAACCCTAAGCATAACCCTAGCACTAACCCTGAAACTAAGCCTAAGCAAAAGCTAATCCTAACACTAATTCGAACTCTAACTCTAACAATAATCCTAAACCTTAATTTGAAATGAACAACCCTAATCCCTTACACTAACGTTAACACTTATCCTAACATTACCCATAAACCTAACACTAACCCTAATCTTAACACTAACCAAACATGAACCCTAACCCTAAACGTTACCCTAACCATAAAATTAACTCTACCGTAACACTAAGAGTAACCCTAACCTAAACCTAATCCGAAACCAATCCTAACCCTAATCCTAACACTAACCCTACCCCAAACCCTAATTTAATCCTAACCCTAACACTAATCCTAATTCTAAATTCTTACCCAATCCTAATTCTAACATTAACTCTAACCTAAACCTAACCCTAATCCTAACCCTAAACTAATCCTAATACTAATCTTAACACTGACAGTAATCCTAACTCTAACCACTTACCCTAAACCTAACATTAAACAGAACTGTAACCCTAACCCAAATCATAAAGCTAAACCAAACCCTAAACCTAAACCTAACCCTAAAGCTAATCCTAATCCTCAGCCTAAAACCAACCATAACTCTATATCCTGAAGCTAACTCTACCCTAAACCTAATCATAAATTTTACACTAACCAAAAACCTAAAATTAACCCCTAACCCTAAAACTAATCCTATCCCTAAATTTTACACTAACAATAAATCTAATCCTATCTTCTTACCCTAATCCTAACACTAAAGTATAGCTAAACCTAACTAACACTAATCCTTTGCTTAAGCATAACCCTACCTACACTAACCCGAACACTAACCATAACCATAAACCTACACCTAAACTAAACATAACCCGAACCCTAACAGTAACGCTAACACTAACCTCGCCCTAATGCGAACCCTAAATCCCAACACTAAAGCGAACACTAACCCTAAACTGAACCCTAACTTCTTATTATAACACTAACCCTAAACCTAATCATAACCTACCTTAAACAATACCCTACCGTAAGCCTAAACCTAACCCTGAACTGAACCCTAAAACTAAAGCTAATCAAAACCCTAATTCTAACTCTAAATCTAACATTAACCCTACCTTAAGTTTTGAACTATTAACGCTAACCCTAACCTCTTATCCTAGACCTAACCCTAAACCTCACTTTAAGTCTAAAATTAATCCTAACATTTACCTGAACCCTGAATCTAAACCTAAAACTAAAGCTAATGCTAACCATAATTTTAAACCTAACCCTAACACTAACGTTAACCTTGATTCTAACCCTAACACTAAAGCTGACCCTAACCCTAACGATAATCCTAACCCTAACCCTAACCTAAACCTAACCCTAACCATTAACATATCGCTAAACTAAACCTTAACTAAACCCTAAAGGTAAGCCTAACCCTAACCTAATCCTATACCTTACAATAACCTTAATCGCAACCCTCACCCTAATCCTAAAGCCTGACCACAACCCTAACCCTAACATTAAGTCTAAGCCTGATCCTAAACCTAAAACTAAAGCTAATTCTACACTAAATTTTACACTAGAATTTACACAATTCTAACTCTAAATTATACACTAACAATAACTCTAAACCTAACTCCTTATACTAATCTTAACCCTAAACCTAGAGCTTATGCTAACACTAACATTAACCCTATCTATATTCCTACCACTAACCTAAACCTAACCTTACACTAACCATGACCCGAACCCTAAACTAAACCTAAAAAGAACCCTAATGGTGACGCTAACCCCAATCAAACCCTAACCATAAACCTAAATCAACATAATCCTAACACTAACCACTTACCCTAACCCAAACCCAAACTCAAACTCTAAACATAACACAAACAAAAACTTTAACTCTAAAACTAAATCTAACCCTAACGCTAACTATAATACTCACCCTAACACTATCCCAGATCCTAATAATAAAAATAAAGCTAATACTAACCCAATTTTGAACCTAACCAAAATATTACACTAACAATAACTCTTACACTAACCCTAATTTTAACTCTAACCCTAACCCTGAGCTTAACCCTAACCCTAAACCTAAAACTATCACTAAACTTAACGCCTTATTCTAACACTAATCCTAACACTAAATCCAAACCCTAACCCTCACTATAATCACAATCCTAAACCTGACCATAACTCGAAAACTAAAGCTAATCCTAACTCTAATTCTAATCTGAACCCTAAATTTTACAGCAACAATAATACTAATCCTCACCCCTTACCATATCCCTAACCATAACAATTCTTAAACCTAACCCTAACAATAACTTTAACCCTAGCATAACTCTAACCTAAACCTAATTTGTAACCTAACCGTAACCCTAACCCGAAATCCTAAGCCTAACACCAACCCTAACCCTAACCCTAACTTTAACGTAACCCTAACCCTAACACTAAAGCTAACACTAAAATTAATTGTAACTTCTTACCCTAACCATAACCCTAAATTTTACGTTAACAATAACCCTAACCTTAACCCCAGATCCAAATTCTAACCATAACCCTAATTTAACTCTAAAACTAACTCTAACCCTATCCCTAACCCTAATCTAACCAAAACCTTAAACGTGACCCTACACTAAATCTAACCCATATCCTATCCCTAAATCTAAAGATAATCCTAACCTTAATTCTAGCCCTAACACTAAATTTACACTAAGAATAAGCCAAAATCTAAACCCATACACTAAACCTAACCCTAAATATAATGCTAACCTTAACCCTAACAGTAACCCTTAAACTAAACCTAACACTAAACCTAACTCTAACCCAAACGCTAACACTAAACATTAACCCTAACCCTAAACTGAAACCCCAACCCTAACCCAGCCCTTACCTTAATCTATTCTTAAACATAACCCTAAACCTAACACAAACGCTAACCCTCACCCTAAATTTAACTCTAATACTAACTCTAATCTCTTACTCGAACCCTAATCCTAAACGATTCTCATAACCGTATCTCTCACATTAACCATGACCCTAAACCTCACCAAAACTTTAAACATTACTCTAGTACAAAACCTGAAATGGACCCTAAAACTGCAGATGATTCTACCCATAATTCTTACTCTAACCCTAATAATAATCCTAACCATAAATTTTAAATTAACAATAACCCTAACCCTAACCTTAAACCTACCTTAAACCTAACCCTAACCATTACCATAATTAATCCTAACCGTAATTCTAAACCTAACACTAATCTTAACTCTTATCCCTTACCCTAACTCTTACCCTAAACATATCTGTAACCCTAACACAAACCATAATGCTAAACCTAACCCTAATCCTAACTCTAACCCTAATTCTAACCCTAACACTAACTCTAACCCTACCCTAACCCTAACACTAACTCTCACACTATCCATAACCTAACCGTAACACTAAATTTAATCATAACCCTAACCTTAAATTTTACACTATCAATAATCGTAACCTTAACCTCTGACCCTAAACAAAAGCCTAACCATAATTAAATTGTAAAACTAACTCTGACTCTAAAACTAACCCTAAATATAACCCAAACTTTAAATGTATCCCTAACACTAAACCTAACCCAAATCCTAACCCTAACTATAACCCTAACCACAATCATGCCCTAATCCTAAACCTAACCCTAACCATAATTCTAACCCAAAACTTAATCCCTAACCCTAACCAGACCCTAACCCAAAACCTAAACCTAAACCTAAACCTAACTCAAACCCTTACGCTAACCCTAACTCTAACCCTATTTCTAAACATAACCCTAAATTTTACACTAACAATAACCGTAAACTTAACCACTGACACTAATCCTAACCCTAACCCTAATTTAAGTCTAAAACTAACTCTAACCCATCCTTAAGCCTCCATCTACCCTAACTTTAAACATAACACTATCACTAACACTAGCAGAGATCCTAACCCTATATCTAAAGCTAATTCTAACCCTAATTCTAAGCCTAAAAATAAATTTTACACTAAGAATAATCCCAACTCTAACCACATAACCTAACCTGAACCATGAAACAAATGTGAACCTTAACCTTAACAGTAACCCTAACTCTAAAACCAACACTAACCCTAAGCATAATGCTAACCCTAACCTAAACTCTAGCCCTAACTTAACCCTAACCCTATCCCTAACCCTACAACTAACACCAACTGTAACCCTAAAACAAACCTAACTCTAACCCTAACCCTAACGGTAACCCTAAATTTTACACTTGAATAACCCTAAACTTAACGCCTGATCCTAAACTTAGGCCTAATCCTAATTTAGTCCTAAAATTAATCTAACCCTAAACCCAACCCTACATCGAACCCAAACCATAAACGTAACCATAACACTAAACCTAACCCAGATCTTAACCCTAAATCTAAAGCTAATCCTAAACCTAATTCTGAACCTAACACTTAATTTTACACTAAGAATAACTCTAACCCTAAACCCATATCCTAACCCGACGACCATAAACGTAATGCCAGCCTTAATCCTAACAGTAACACTAACCCTAACCTAAACCTAACTTTAACTTAACGCTAACCCTAAACCTAACACTAATCCTAACTCTAAACTTTTGCCATAACCCTAAACCTAAACATAACTGTAAACCTAAATGAAACCATAATGCGAAACCTACCCCTGACACTACTAACCCTGAACCCTAGCCCTAACCCTAACGTAAACCTAACCTTAACCATAACCTTAACCTAATCCTAACCCTAATCCTAACCTTAATACTAATCCTAACTCTAAACTCCTACCCTAACCGTAACCCTAATTCTAACCCAAACCATAACGCTAAAGCTAATGATACCTCTAACCCTAACCGTAAAACTAACCTTAACGCAATGCCTAACACCAACCCTACCTCTAAACTAAACCTATGTCTAACCCTTACCCTAACCTAAAGATAAAACTAACCCTAACCATAACCTTAATCCACACCTAATACTAACCTTAACCCTAAATCCTAATCCTAAATATTTCCTCTTAATCCTATACGTCACACTAAACATACCTGTAACCCTAACCCAAACTATAACGCTTAACCTAACGATAACCTTAACTGACCCAAAACTAAACCTTACTTGAACCCTGAAGGTAACCTAATCCTAATTCTAATCCTAACCCTAACCCGAACAATAACCATAAACCTAACCATAATTCTTACAAGAGACTATTTCCTATCCCTAACCCTATGACTAACCCTAAACGCCTAACACTAACCTTAACCCTAAGCTTGAACTTAACCGTAAAACTAAATCTATTCCTAAACCTAAACCTAACCCTAACCTTAACATTAACCCTAACTCTAAAGTTTACACTAACAATAACAATAACTGTAATCCATTACCGTAACCTTAATTCTAAACCAAAACTAACCCTAAACCTAAAATTATCCTAAATATAACCCTAACCCTAAACGTAACCTAACCCAACCCTAACCCTAACCCTTACCCTAACCTCAGTCCTAACCGATAACACTAACCGTACCCTAAGCTTAACTCTAAACCTAGCCAAACATAACACGAACCTAAAACTCACCGTGATTATAACCATAAACCGAACACAATACTAAACCGTATTTTAACCCTAAAAGTAATCCTATCTCTAACCCTAATGCTAACACTTACCCTATCCCTAAAACTAAAGGTAATCCTAATCCTAATACTAACCCTAACCCTGACCCTAATCCTAACCCTAACACTAACCTTAACCCTATCCTTAACCCTAACCCTAATCCAAATCCTAAACCTAACACAATCCCTAACCCTAAACCCTAACCCTAACACTAACACTAATCCTAACTCTAACCACTTACACTAACCCTAAATCTGACCCTAACACAAACCTAACTCCTAGCCTAAACCTACCCCCTTAATTTAACCCTTACACTATCCCTAACACTAAACCCTAACCCTAATATGAACCCTAACCCAAACCTTGATCCTAAATCTATATCTAAAGCTAACCCTAAACCTAACACTAACCTTAACCCTAAGTTTACACTAACAATAACCTTAAGTCTACCCTTTTACCCTAAACCTAACCCTGACCCTAAATTTAACTCTAAAACTAACACTAATCTTAACCTTAACCCTAAAACTAACCATAAACCTGATCCTAACCCTAAAACTAAATGTAATCCTAACTCTAAACCTAACCATAAACCTATAGCTTACAGTAACCATAACTCTAACCATAACTTTAACCCTAAATCTGATCCTATCACTCAAACTAAAGCAAATGCTAACCCTAATTCTAAGACAAACACTAACACTAACCCTACACCTAATTTTTATACGGACAGCAAAACTAAATGTGACCACTTAAGGGAAACCTAACCCTATCCCCAACTTTTACTATAAAATTAATTCTAACTCTAAATTCACTCGAACGTTAACTCTAACACTAACCATAAATCTGATCCTAACACTAAAACTGAAGCCAATCTTAAACCTAAATATAACCCTAAACCTAAATTTTACACTAAGAATATCCCTAAACCTAAGCCATTATTCTAACCCTAACCATAACCTTAAATCTAAATTTAATCCCTAACCCTAATTGTAACACTAACGCAAAATTTTAAACACACAATAAAACTAACCGTAACCCCTTATCCAAAACCCTAAGTGCAATTTTAAGTCTAATACATACCCTAACCCTCACCCTAACCCTAATACTGATCCTAACACTAAAACTAAAGTTAATCAAAAACTAATTCTAACCCGAACATTAACACTAACCCTAACTCTAAATTTTACACTAAAAATAAACCTAAAATTGATGCCTTACCCTAGAGCTAATCCTAAACAAAGCTTTTACTCCAAACCTAACCCTAACCCTAACTCTAACTCTAACCCTAACCTTAACTCTAACACAAACTGTAAACCCGATCCTAACACTAAAACTAAAGCTAATCCTAAATCTAATTCTAATGCTAATCATAAATTTTACACTACCAATGACACTAACCTTAAACCCTTAAGTTAACCCTAACCCTAAACTTAAAGCTAAGCCTAATCATAATATTCACCTGACCTAACGGTAACCTTAAACCTAACCTAACCCTAAACCCATCTCTAAACATAAAACTAATACAAACTCCAACCTATTACCCTAACCCTAACCCTAGTGAAACTCTAACCCGAACGCAAAACCCTTACCATAACAGTAACCCTTACCCTAGCTCTAACTGTAACAATAAAGCCTAACAGTAACACTAACTTTAACCCGATGCTAACCTGAAAACTAAAGCTAATCCTAACACTAATTCTAACTCTAAATCTAACAATAACTCATTGTCAAAATTTTCAACTAACAATAAATCTAACCCAAACCCTTAACCCTAAACCTAAACCTAACTCAAACTTCAACACTAACCATCATACTAGCCATAACCCTAACCCTAACCCTAACCATAACCATAACAATAACCGTAACCTTAACCATAATTCTATACCTGACACTAATACTAAACCTAAACCCCTAACACTAACCCTAACCCTCACCCTAAAACTAAATCTAAACCTAAACCTATTACTAACTCTAACACTAACATTAACCTTAACCCTAAAGTTTACACTAACAATAACTATAACTGTAATCCATTACCGTAACCTAAATCCTAAACCTAAACTAACCCTAACTCTAAAACTACCCTAAATATAACCCACACCCTAACCATAACCTAATGAACCCCAACCATAACCATAACCCTAACACTAACACCAATCCTAAACCATAACACCAACCATAGCCTAGCCTTAACCCTAAACCTAGCCAAACCCTAACACCAACCTAAAACTAACGCTGATCCTAAACATAAATCGAACACAAAACTAAACCGTACTTTAATCCTAATGGTAATACTATCCCTAACCCTAATACTAACACTTACCCTATCCCTAAAACGAAAACTAATCCTAATCCTAATACTAACCCTAACCCTAACCCTAATCCAAACGCTAACACTAAACCTAACTGTATCCCTTAACCTAACCCTAAACGAAATCCTAATCCTAACCATAAGCCTAACACAAACCCTAACCGTAAACCCTATACCTAAGCCTAACCATAATCCTAGCCCAAATTTTAAACTAATGATACCCATAAATTTAACCGCTAACCCTAAACCTAACCCTAACCCTAATTTAACTCTAAAACTAACTCTAAAGATAACCCTAACCCTAAATCTAAACATAACATTAAACGTAACTCTAACACTAACCCTAACCCAGATCCAAACTCTAAATCTAAAGCTAATCCTAACCCTAATTCTAACCCTAATCCTATATTTTACACTAGGAATGACCCTAACACTATCCCAATACATTAACCCTAAACCTTAACCTTAACTCTAACCATAACCGTAACACTAACCTCACTCTACACTTCACCCTAACCCTAAAACTAATCCTAATACTAATCTCTTACCCTAACACTAACCCTAACCTTAACTCTCACCTAACCCTACCCCTAAATCTTACTTTAACCCTACCCTTAACCCTAATCTAAAGCTAAAGCTAACCTTAACCCTGACCATAAACTGACTCCTAAACTAAATCTTACATGAACCCTAACGGTAATACTATCCCTAACCCTAACCGGAAACATAATCCTAACCCTAACCTGACCCTAATTCCAACTCTATCCCTAACCCTAAACAAAAAAATAAAGCTAAACCTAATCCTAATTCTAAACCTAACCCTAAAACTAATCCGAAACATAAAACTAACCCTAATGATAACCGTAACCCTAACTAAACCTTAATTCTAACACTAACACTAATACGAACTCTAAAGTCTTACTCTAACCTTAACCCTAACTTTAATCCTAACCTAAACCTAACCCGAATCTATTACTAACCATAATCCTAACCCTAACACTAATCCAAATTCTAACCTCTTACCCTAACCCTAACCATAAACATATCTGTAACCCTAACCAAAAACATAGCGCTAAATTTTACACTAAGAATAACCCTAAACTTAACCCCTGACCATAAAACTAACCCTAATCCTAATTTAGCTCTAAAACGAACTCTAATCCAAACCCTAACACAAAATATAATCCAAAACTTAAAGTTAAAACAAACACTAACCCTAACCGAGATCCGAAACCTAAGTCTAAAGCTAATCCTCACACTAATTCTAACCCTAACCATAAATATTACACTAAGAATAACCCTAACACTAACCTCATACCCTAACCCTAAAATTTAACACTAAACTTTAACCCTAACTCTAATCATAAACTTAACTCTAACTGATCACTACTCCTAACCCTAACGCTAAAATTAATCCTAATTCTAAACTCCTCTCCTAACCCTAGCCTTAACCCTATCCTAACCATAAATCCAACTCTAAACATAATCCTAAACTGAATCTTATTCTAATGCTAACCCTAACACTAACCCTAACCATAATCCCATACACTAAACCTGACCATAAACCTAAAGCTAACCTTATTCCCAAAAGTAACCTGAACCCTAAACCTAACACTAACCCTAACCCTACCCTAAACCTTAACCCTAAACCAAACCCTAAGCCTAATCCTAACCTTAACCTCAAAACTAACCCTAACCATAACCCTAAACTACTCCTAACCCTAATACTAACCCTAATGCTAATTTTAATTCTAACCTCTTACTCTAACCCTAACCCGAAATATAACTAAAACTAACCCAAAACATAACGCTAAACATAACACTAATTCTGACCCTAACCATAACACTAACCCTAAGCCTAAAAACAACCCTAACCCTAAACCCTAAACCTAACCCTAACTCTAACCCTGAAACTATCCCTAACTCTAAACTTTACAGTATCAATAACCATAACATTAACTTCTGACCCTAAACTTAACCCTACCAGTAATTTAACTCTAAAACTAACACTAACCTTAACCCTAATCCTAACCCTATCCTTAACCATAACAGTAACCCTAACCCTAACCCTATCCTTAACCATAGCAGCAACTCTAACCTTAACCCTAACACTAACCGTATCCCTAACAATAACCTAAACCGAACTCTAACACCAACCCTCAACTAATCCTATCCCTTATTCTAATTCTAATACTAATCCTAAATCTAACATCTTATTCTATCCCTAACCTTAAACATAACGATAAACATAACACAAAACATAACGCTAAATGAAATCATAGCCCTAACCCTAAACCTAAACCTAAGTCTAAACTCTTACCCTAAATCTAACCCTGACCTTAAACCTAACGTAAACCTAACCCTGACCATAAATCTAAACTACTCCTAACCCTACTTGTGACACTATCATTAATACAAACTCTAACCTCTTATTCTAACCCTAGCCTTAAACATAACAGTATTCCTAACCCAAACATAATGCTAAAACTAAACCTAAACCTTAATTTTACAATAACCATAGCCTAACCTTAAGCCCTGACCCTAAACTAACCATAACCCTAATTTCACACTAAAACTAACTCTAAGCCTAAACCTAACCCTAAATCTAATGCTAATCCTAACCCTAATTTTACTCTAATCATAAAATTACACTGAGAATGACCTGAAATCTAACTCCATATGGTAACGCTAACAAAAAGCCTAAACATAACCATAACCCTAACCTTATGCTAAACTTAACCCTAACAGTAACCATAACCCTAACCCTAAACCTAACCCTAAACCACAATCCTAACCCTAACCCTAACTCTAACCCGAAGCCTAACCCCACATCCTAACCCTAACTCTAAACCTAACACTAATCTTAATCATAACAGTAAAACTAAACCTAACCCTAAACCTAACGTTAACCCTAACCTAAACCTAACCCTAACTCTAACCCTAACTCTAACCCTAAACTAATCCTAACCCTACTTCTAACTCTAACACTCATCCTAACTCTAACATCTTATCCTAAACCTAACCCTAAACATAACTGTAACTCTAACACAAACAACAACACTAAACCTAACACTAACCCTAACCCTAATCCTATCCCAAAGCATAACGATAAACCTATCCGAAACCCTAACTCTAACCCTAAACGTAAGTCTAAACCTAACGCTAACAATGACCGTAACCCTAAACTTAACATTAATCCTAATTCTAAACTCTTACCCTAACCCTAACCCCAAACATAACTGTAACCCTAACACAAACCATAACGCTAAAACTAACCCTAAACCTAAAACTAAACCTAAAATTTACACTTACAATATCCCTAACCTTAACCCTGTCCCTCAATCTAACCTTAACCCTAATTTAACTCTAAAACTACCTCTAACCCTAACTCTAACCCTAGATCTAACCGAAACCTTAAACTAACCCTAACACTAACACTAAACCAATCCAGATCCTAACCCTAAATCTAAAGCTAATCGTAAATCTAGTTCTGACTCTAATCCTAAATTTTACACTAAGAATAAACTGAACTCTAACTTCGTACCCTAACACTAACCCGACCCCTATACTAACTTAACCGTAACAGTTACAATAACTCTAAACCTAACATTAAACCTAACCACGAACCGTAACCCAAACCCTAACACTTACACTAACACTAACCCCATACCCTAAACCGAAGGCTAGCCCTAGCCCTAATCCTAAGCTTAACACTAACCCTAACCCTAAGACTAAACTTAACACTTACACTAAACCTAACCCTAACACTAAGCCTAAACCTAACCCTAAATGTAACCCTAACCTTAAACTAAGCCTAACCCTAACACTGAACCAAACCCTAATCCTAACACTAAACTCTTACAATAACCCTAACTCTAACTTTAACCTTACAGTAACACTAACCCTAACCCTAACACTAACCCTAACCCTAACACTAAATCCTAATCCTAACCCTAACCCTAACCATAACACTAACCTTATCGTAACCGTAACTCTAACCCCAACACTAACAGTTAAACTAACTCTAAACTCTTACCCTAAGCCTAACCCCAAATTTTACACTAAAAATAACCCTAACCTGAAATCCTGACCCCAAACCTAACACTAACCCTAATTTAACTCTAAAACTATCTCTAAACCTAATGCTATCCCTAAATCTAACTCTAATTTTAAACATAACCCTAACACTAACCTTAACCCAGATCATAACGCTAAATCTAAAGCTAATCCTAAAACTAATTCTAACCGTAACCCTAAACTTTACACTACGAATACCCTTAACACTAACCCCATAACCTAAACTAACCATAAACCTAACGCTAATATTATACCTATTAGTAACCCTATCCCTAACCCTAACAGAAACACAAACCCTAATCCTAACCTTAACACTAACCCTAACCCTAAATTTACACTAACAATAACTCGAACATTAAACCCATATACCTAATGCTAAACTTAACACTAAGAGTACATCTAACCCTAATACCAACCCTAACCTTAAAACTAATCCTAAACCCTAACCCTAACCTTAACCAAAATCCTAAATTCTAACCCCAATTCTAATTTTTAACCTAACCAAAACCTAAACCTAACCCTAACCCTAACCCTAACCTTAATGTAACCCTAACGTTACACTAACCCTAACACTAACCTAAATCTAAAGTCTTATACTACTCTAACCCTAACCTTAACCGTTACAGTAAACCTAACCCTAACCATAACCCTAAGGCTAACAGTAAACTTAACGCTAAACCCTAACCTTAATCCTGACCCTAACCTTAACCTTAACTTAAGCCTAACTCTAACCCCAACGCTAAAACTAAAACTAACTCTAACCTCTTACCCTAACCCTAACACTAATTTTACACTAACAATAAACCAATCCTTAACCCCTGACTCTAAATCTAAACCAAACACTAATTTAATGGTAAAACTAACTCTAACCCTAAACCTAACCCTAAATCTAACTGAAATCTTAAAAGTAACCCTAACCTAACCGAAACCAGACCTAACCCTAAATCTAAAGTTAATCCTAACCCTAATTCTAACTATAACCCTAAATTTACACTAAGAATAAGTCAAACTCTAAACCCATACCCTAATACTAACCGTAAAATTAATGTTAAACTTAACAGTAACGCTAACCCTACCACTAACACTAAACCTAACCCTAACCCTAAACATAACACTAAACCCTAAACCTAATCCAAAGCATAAACCTACCCCTAAACTAAACCTAACTTGAATCCTGACAGTATTCTCTTTCCTAAACCGAAACCTAAACCTGACCCTAAACCTGAAACTAAAGCTAATCCTAAACCTAATTATAACCCTATTTCTTACCCTAATATTAATCCTAAATTTTACACTAATTTAACACTAACCCTAACCCTAACTCTAATCCTAACCATAAATCTAACCCTAACCTAAACCTAACCCTAAATCTAATTTAAACCTAAACCTAAACCTTACAATTATTCTAACCCTAAATTTTGAACTAATAATACCCCGAACCCTAATCACTTACCTAAACCTAACACTAACCCTAACTTTAACTCTAAAAGTAATTCTAACCCTAAGCCTAACACTATCACTAACACTAATGTAATACTACAGTCTACCCTAACCCTAAATCTAATGCCTTGTTCTAACCTAAATCTAACCCTATTCTAAACTAACATTAACCCTGATCCAAACCCTAAGAAAAAGCTAATTCTAAACGTAATTTTAACACTAACACTAACAATATTTCTAACCCTAAGATATAAACTGACAATGACCGTAATCCTCACACCATACACTAAATTTGACCCTAACCCTAAATTTAACTCTAAAACTAACACTATCCCAAAACTTAAAACCCAACTTTAACTCTAAAAATAACTCTAATCCTAATCCTAACACTAACCTTAATCCTAACCCTAACCTTAAACTAAAGTAACCCTAACCTTTACCATAACCTTACCCTATCCCTAAACCTTACCCTAACACTAATCTCATCTCTAAGCTCTTGCCCTAACCAAAAACCTAAACCTAAGGCTAACCCTATCACTAACCCTAAACCTAACTTCAACCCCAACGTAAACCTTACCCTAATCCTAACTTAAAAATAACCCTAACCCTAACATTATCGCTAAACCTAACTCTAACTTCTTACTCTAACCCTAATTCTAACCCTTACTGTAATGATAACCCTAACCCTAAATTTTGAACTTACAATAACACTAACCCTAACCCCTTACCCTAACCTTAACCCTAACATTAACTCTAAAACTAACTCTAAACCTAACCCTAAAATTATCCATAATCCTGAACCTAACCCCAAAACTAAAGCTAATCCTAAACCTAATTCTAACCCTAACACTAAAACTAACCCTAATCCTAACTCTAGCCCTATCCTTAAACCCAAACCTAACCCTAACACTAACTCTAAAAGAAACACAAACCCTAACACTAAAGACTCACCCTAACCCTAACACTAACCCTAACACTAAAACTGATCCTAACATTAAAACTAAAGTTAATCCTCATCCTCATCCTAACCTTAACCTTAACAATAACACAAAATAGAAATTTTAATGTAACAAATACCCTGACCCTAATCCCTTAACCTAAAGCTAACCCTAACCCTAACTTTAACTCTAAAACTATCTCTAACCCTAAGCCTAACCCTAACACTATTCTTAACCCTAACTCTAATCCTATCCTAAGTCACACCCTAACTCTAACATTAAATAAAAACTAACCATAACCCTAATGCTAACCCTGATCATAACCTTAAACTAAAGCTAATCCTAAACCTAATTCTAACCCTAACCCAAAACTAATCCTAACCTTGAATCCAACCCTAAAACTAAAGCTTATTGTAACCCTATTTCTAACCATTACCTTAAATTTTACACCGACAATAATCCCAACATTAGCCTTAACCCTAACACTAACCCTATCATAAACCTAACCCTAACACTACCAATTACCATGAATCTACCCATAACCTAACACTAATAGTAAGACTAACCCTAACACTAATGCAATGATAATCTCTTAGCCTAATCCTAAACCCAACCCTAACCCTAACCTGAACCCTAACCTAAATCTAATTCTACCCCCACTCTAACCTAACCGCTACATTTAAAATCTAACCATAACACTAACCCTAACCCTAATCCTATCCCTGATCATAACCTTAAAACTGAAATTAATACTAACCCTGATTCTAATTTGAACTCTAACAAAAATCTAATCTTAAATTTTAAACTAACAATAACTCGGACCATAACCCTATACACTTACCCTAATGATTACCCGAACTTTAACTCTAAAACTAACCCTAACTCTAGCCATAACACTAACATTAACCTGGAAACTGATCCTAACAGAAAAACTAATGCTAATCCTAACCATAACCCTAACACTAACTCTAATCCTAACTCTAACTCTATCCTTAAAAACAAATTCAACCCTAAAGCTAAACCTAATCCTAACGATAACTCGAACCCTAACACTAAACCTAACCCTAACCCTAACCCATACCCTAACCTATCTCTAACCCTAACCCTAACAGTAACACTAACTCTAACTCTAATCTCTTACCCTAACCCTAACCCAAACCGTAACCCTAATCCTATCTCTAACCAAATTCTGAACCCTAAATAAACCTTACCCTAACCCTAAATCCTAAGCCTAAAACTAACCATAACCCTGACTTTAACCTTAAAACTAATCTAATCCAAACACTAATTCTATTCCAAACCCTAATACTGATCCTAACCCTAAATTTTACACTAACAGTAACTCTAACCCTAACCCCTTATCCTAACCCTAACCCTAAACCTAAGGCTAACCTTAAACCTAACACAAACGCTGACCCTAACCCTAATCCTAACATAACCTAAACCTAACCCTAACCTAACCCTAAGCCTAATCCTAACCATCACTCTAACCCTAACACTAACACTAATCCAACTCTAACATTTTACCCTAAAATTAAACCAAATTTAACCCTAACACTAAACCTAATCCTAACGATAACGCGAACCCTAACACTAAATCTAACCCTAACTCTAACCCATACCCTAACCTATCTCTAACTTACCTTAACTCGAACCCTAACATGATCTAACCCTAACACTAAAACTAACACTAAACCTAACCCTAAAGCCTAACCTTAACCCTTCCGATACCCTAAAACTAACCCTAACACTAACTTAGCTCCTAACCATAAAACTAAAGTTAATCTTATCCCCAGTTCTAAACATAATCCTAAAAATAACCTTAAACATAAATTTTAAACTACCAATAACCCTGACCTTAACCCTTAAACTTAAACCTCACACTAACCTTAAATTTAACTCTAAATCTATCTGTAATCCTAAACCTAACCCTAATACTAACCCTAACTCTAACGATATCCCGAAACTAAACCAAATCCTAACCCTAACCCTAATTTAAATCTAACCCTAAACCTAAGCCTAACACTGATCCTAACCTTAAAATTAAAGTTAATCCTACACCTAATTCTAACCCTAACCAAAGCAAGAACACTAATACTAAATTTTAATCTAACAATAACCCTAAACACTTATACTAAAAGTAACCCTAAACCGAAGTTTAACTCTAGAAATAACTCCAACCATAAGCCTAATCCTATTCTTAACCCTTACTCTAACCCGAACATATACTAAACCCTAACTCTAAACTTACTTAAAGCTAACCCTAACCCAAACCCTAAGTCTGATCATAACTTTAAAACTAAAATTAATCCTACACCTGCTTCTAACCCTAATCATATCACTAACCCTAACCTTGAAACTAACTCTAAAACTAAAGCTTATTGTAACCCTATTTCTAAACATTACCATAAATTTTACACTGACAATAACCCTAACGATGTCCCTAACCCTAACACTAACCTTAGCCTTAACACTAACCCTATCCTAAACCTAAACCTAAGCCTAATCCTTACCATAAATCTAACCATAACCTAACCGTAAACCTAACACTAACCCTATGACTAATGCTATGTTTAACATCTACCCTAACCCTAACCCCTATTCTAACCCTAACCCTAACCCTAAACTAAACCTAACGCTTCCCCTAACCCTAATCAAACCCCTGCTTTGAAAGCCTAACCATAACACTAACATTAACCCTAACCCTATCCCTGATCATAACCTTAAAACTAAAATTAATCTTAACCCTAATTCTAGCCCTTTCCCTAACAATAGCCTAACCTTATATTTTAAATTAATAATAAAGTGAACATAACCCATTACACTAAACCAAACCCTAACCTGAACTTTAACTCTAAAAATAACCCTAACTCTAAAACTAACCCTAATATTAACCCGGACACTGATCCTAACACCAAACCTAAAGTTAATCCTAACCCTAATTCTAACCCGAACACTAACACTAACTCTAACCCTATATTTTCCACTAACAATAAACCTAAACCTGACCACTTACGCTAAATCTAAACCTAACCCTAACTTTCACTCTAAAACTAAATCTAATCCTAACTCTATCATTAAACGACATCCTAAACTTAACTCTAACACTAACCTTAACTCTAACCTTAACACTAAAAGTAAAGCTGAACCTAAACCTAATTCTAACCCTAACCCTAATTCTAACCCTAACCCTAAATTTTAACTAACAATAACCATATCCTTAAACCCTTATGCTAACCCTAACCTAAAGCTAAGGATAACTCTATCGCTAACACAATAACTCTAACCCTAACCTTAAACATATACCTAACCCTAAAATACCTTAAGCAAACCCTAACGGTAACCCCACCCCTAACCTAATCCTAATCCTAACACTAAACCTTACACTAATCTGAACTCTACCTCTTGCCTTAAAACTAACCCTAACCCCAAGCAGATCCCTATTGTAAACTCAACTGTAACACTAACCCCAACCCTAAACCCTAAACCTATCCCTAACCCTAACCCAGAGTCTAACCCTAAAACTAAAGCTAATCCAACCCTAATTCTATCAATAAACCTAAAATCAATCCTAAAGCTAAAATTTACACTGACAATAACTCGAACCCTAACCCATTATCCTAATCCTACCCCTAAACTTAAGCCCACCTTAACTCTAACACCATCCCTAACCCTAACGCTAATCATAACCTAACTTAAACTTATCACAAACCATAACTTAACAGTAATCCTAACCCTAACCCTAACACTAACTCTAAAAGAAACACAAATCCTAACACTAAAGTCTCACCTTAACCCTAACCCCAATCCTAACACTGATTCTAACCTTACAACTAAAGTTAATCCTAAACCTCATTCTAAGCTTAACCTTATCAATAACACAAAATAGAAATTTTAATCTAACAAATACCCTGACCCTAACCCCTTAACCTAAAGCTAACCCTAACCCTAACTTTAACTCTAAAACTACCTCTAACCCTAAGCCTAAAACTAACACTATTCTTAACCCTAACTCTAAACCTATCCTAAGTCACACCCTAACTAACCCTAAAATAAAACTAATCATAACCCTAACGCTAACCCTGATCATAACCTTAAACTAAAGCTAATCCTAAACCTAATTATAATTCTAACCCAACACTAACACTAACCTTGAACCTAACCCTAAAACTAAAGCTTATCGTAACCCTATTTCTAACCATTACCTTAAATTTTACACTGACAATAACCCTAACATTAACCATAACCCTAACACTAACTCTATCCTAAACCAAACCGAACACTAACACTTACCATAATACTACCCATAACCTAACACTAACAGTAAAACTAACCCTAACGGTAATGCTATGTCTAACCTCTTATCCTAACCCTAATCCAAACTCTGACCTAAACCTAATTCTACCCGTAACCCTAACCGAACCGCTACCTTTAAAGTCTAACCATAACACTAACCCTATCCCTGATCATAACCTTAAATTTGAATTTAATCCTAACCCTAATTCTAACTCGAAACCTAAAAATAACCTAACCTCAAATTTTAAACAGACAATAACCCTGACCACAAACCCTTACACTTAACCTAATCATAACCCAAACTTTACTCTAAAACTAACCCTAACTATAACCCTAACCCTAACATTAACCCAAACACTGATCCAAACACTAAAACTAAAGCTATCCTAATTCTAATTTTAATCTGAACACTAACACTAACCCTAAAACTAGATTTTACAGTAACAATAAACCTAAACCTGACAACTTACGTTAAACATAACTCCAACCCTAACTTTTACTCTAAAACTAAATCTAACACTAACCCTATCCCTAAACCTCACCCTAACCTTAACTCTAACACTCACCCTCACCTTGAACCTAACATTAAAACTAAAGGTAATCCTAAATCTAATTCTAAACCTAACCCTAAATTTTACACTAACAATAACACTATTACTAAACACTTATCCTCACCCTAACACTAAACTTAAAGCTAAGCCAAACCCTAACACTAGTCCTAAACATAACTCTAACCCGAACCTAAACCTAATCCTAACCCTAACCCTAAACATATACCTAATTCTAAAAGAAACCTTAAGCAAACCCTAACCATAACCCTAAACCTAAGCTTACGCTAACCCTAACCCTAACCATATCCCTAATGCTGACACTAATCCCTTATGCTTAACTGAAACCTAATGCTACTTTAAAGTTAAAACTAACCATAAACATAACCCTAATCTTAACATTAACCCTAACCTGGATTCTAGCCCTAATATTAAAGCTAAACTTAACCCTAAATCTAATCCTAAACCTAACACTAACCCTAAATCTGAACCTACCCAAAAACTAAAGATAAAACTACCCCTAACTCTAACCCTAACCTTAAATTTTACCCAACAATAAATCTAATTCTAACTCTTTACCCTAACCCTAATCCTAAACCTACCTCTAAACTAAACCTAAACCAAAACCTAACGATAATTCTAACCATAAACTATCCTAACCCTAACCCTAACCCTAATACAAATCCTAACTCTAACCTCTCACCATAACCCTAGTCATAACTCTAACATCTTACCGTAACCCTAATCCTAACCCTAACCCTAACACTAACCCCTTATTCTAACACTAACCCTAAACTTAATCCAGAACCGTAACCGTAACCCTAAACCTAACCCTGATACTAACCTTAACACTAAAGCTAATACTAACCATAACTCTAACCGTGACCCTAACAGTAACCCTAACCATAAATTTTGAACATACAATAACCCAAACCCTAACCCCTTTCCTAAACCTAACCCTAAATATAACTTTAAGTCTAAAACTAACCATCAACATAACCCTAACTCAAATATTAACCCGAACCCTGAGCCTCACCTTAAAAATAGAGCAAATGCGAACAATAATTCTAAAACTAACCCTAACAATAACCCTAACCCTGATACTAACCCTAAACTAAAGTTTATCCTAAAAGTAATTCTAAACCTAATCTTAAATTATACACTAACAATAACTCTAAACCTAACTCCTTACCCAAACCCTGATCGTAACCTTAAAACTAAAGATTATAATAACCCTAATTCAAAACCTAACACTAACATGAACCCTAACCCTGTTCCTAATCCGAATACTAAAGTTAATCCTAACCCTGAATCTAAACCTAAACATAAATTTTAGTCTAACAATAACCCTAAACCGAACCCCTTACCCTAAACCGAACCTTAAACTTAAAGCTAACAATAACCCTATCACTAACCCTAACACAAAACCTAACCTTAACCCCAACCCTAACCGGAACCATAAACCTAACCTAAACCTAACCCAAATCCTAACCCTAACCATCAACTTACACCTTACGGAACCCTAACGGTAACCCTCACCCTAACCTAATACTAATCTTAATCCTATTCTAAACACTAACCCTAACCCTAATCCTAAACCCAAACCGTAACTCTAACCCTATCATTGACCCTAACCCTGATGCTATCCCTAAAACTAAAGCTAATCCTAACCCTAATTCTAACCATAATCATAAATTTTACACTAACAGTAACCCTCACTCTAACACTTTCCTCTAACCCTATCCCTAAAACTAAAGCTAATCCAAACCCTTGTAGTAACCCTAACCCTAATACTAACCCTAACTCTGAACTTAACCATAAAAATAAAGCTAAATCTAATCCAATTCTAACCTAAAACCTAAATTTTACACTAATAATAACCATAACTCTAAGTCCTTCCCCTGAACATATCCCTAAATTAAATTAACTCTAAAACTAACTCTAACCATAACCCTAAACCTAACGCTAACCCTAACTCTAAAACTAACCTAAACCTAACGATAACCCTATCTCTAAAACTATCTCTAACACTAACACTTATCCTAACTCGAAACTCTTACAGTAACTCTAACTGTAATCCTAACTCTAACTCTCACCATAACCCTAACCATAACCCTATATCTAACACGAAAGCCTAACCATAAACCTAACCCTAACCATAACCCTGAATCTAATCCTAAAACTAATGCTAACCCTAACCCAAATTCTAACTCTAACTCTATCAATAAACATTACACTAAATTTTAAACTAACAATAACCCTAACCCTAAACTCTTAACCTAAAAATAACCCCAATCATAACTCTAACTCTAAAACTAACCTTAACCCTAACCTTAACCCTAACATTAACCCTAACCTTGACTCTAAACCTAAATTAAAGATAATTGTAACCCTAATTCAAACCCTACATCTAACACTAACGATAACCCTAATCCTAACCCTAATAATAAAGCTAAACTTAAATTTAATTTCAAACATAAACCCAAATTATACACTAACAATAACCCTGACCTTAACACGTTACCTTAACCATAACACTAAACCTAATGCTAATCCTAACTCTAACACCAGCCTCAATGCTAACCTAACTCTAACCCTAAACCGATCCCTAACTTAAACCTAAACCCCACCCTAACACTAACTCTACCCTAACCCTAACCCTAACCCTGACCCTATCCTAACACTGTATCTAAGCCTTACCCAAAATTTTACACTAACAACAACTCTAACATTAACCCTAAGCCTAACATTTAACTTAACCCTAGTACTAACTCTAACCTAAACAGAAATCTAAATTAACCCTTACCAAAACTCTACCCCCAACCTACGCTAACCCTAACACTAACCCTAACACTAATGCTATGTGTAACCTCTTACCCTAACACTAACCCTAAACCTAAACCTAATCCTAATGCTACCCCGAACCCTAACATAAATCTAACTCTAACCCTAACCCGAACCAAACTCAAAACACTATAGCTACCCAAACCCTAACCCTAATCATAACCTTGATCCTACCCATAAATCTGAAGTAAAACTAAATCTTAACCCTATTTTTAACCCTAAGACTAACAATAAACCTAACACTAAATTTTAAATTAACAATAAACCTGACCTGAATCTCTCACCCTAAACCTAACACTAACCCTAACTCAAACACTAAAACTTATCCTAACATTAACCTAAGCCTAACATTAACCCTAACCCTGATCCTAACCCTAAAACTAAAGCTAATCCTAACTTTAATTCTAACCATAGCCCTAAACCAAACCAAACCTAACCCTAACACAAACCATAACCCTAAACGAAAACTTAACCCTAACACAAACCCTAAACTAATCCTAACCCTAACACTAATTCTAACACTAAACTCTTATGCTAACCCTAACCCTAAACTTAACTGTAATCTTAAAACAAACCATGACACTAAACCTAACCGTAACGCTAACCGTAATCCTAACCATAACCCTAATCCTAACACTAACAATTATGATAAAATAAACCTAACCCTAACCCTAATTTAACTCTAAAATTCATGCTGAGCCAAATCCTAAATCTAAATCTAACCCAAACCTTAAATGTAAGCCTAACACTAACCCTAACCCAGATCCTCACCCTAAATCTAAAGGTAATCCTAACTCTAAATCTAACTCTACACCTAAATTTTACACTAAGAATAACCCTAACCCTAACCTTAACCCTAACCATATTCCTAACCCGATTCCTAACCCTAACACTAACAATAACCTTAACATAAACCTAACCTTAACCATAACCCTAAACTAAACCTAACCCTAATCCTAAACCTAACCCTAACCCTAAACCTAACCATAACCCTACCCAAACCCTAACCGAACCGTAACCTTAAACATAACGCTAACACTAACCATAACCCTAATCTCAAACCCAACCATTAACCCTAAACGTAACCCTAACCCTAACCCTAACACTTATCCTAAGCAAAACCTTAATCCCAACCTAATCCTACACTTAAACATGCCAGAAATCGAAAACTAAACGAAACCTACTTGAATCCTAACGGTAATTTTATCTCTAAGCCTAGCTCTGACACTTACTCTAAACTTAAAACTAAAGCTAATCCTAATCCTAAATCTAACCTTAACAATTACCATAACTCTAACCCTAACACTAACCCTAACCCTAACATGAACACTATTTCTAACTCTAAACTCTTCACCTAATTTTAACACTAAATTTAACCCTAAACTTAACCTAATCCTAACTCTAACCCTAAACTAATACTAACCCTAATTCTAACCCTAACACTAATCCTAACTCTAACCTTTTAACCTAAATCTAATCCTAAAATTAACCCAAACCTAAATTGAAACCTAACCCTAAACCTAAACATATCGGTAAATAGAACCAAAAACATAACGCTAAACCTAATGCTAACACTAACCTAACCCTTACCCAATGTCTAACACCAAACCTAACCCTAACATAAAACTATCCTTAACCATTACCGTAACCTAAACATAAACCTAAACCTAACCATAACCTTAATCCAATACTAACTCTAATACTAACCATAAATACAAGTCATAACTATACCTCTTATCCCAACTCTCACCCTAAACGTAACTGTAACCCTAACCAAAACCATAACGCTAAACCTCACCCTTACCCTAAGCCTAACACTTACCCTAAACTTAAACGATCCCAAATTAAACTTTACTTGAACACTAACAGAAATCATAACCCTAACCCTAACCCTAACCCTAACCCACCACCATCAACCCAATCCTAAAATCAAAGTTAATAATCCTACTTAAACCTAACTCTGTTCCTAACCCTAATCTCTAACACTTCCACCCTAACCCTAAAACTAAAGCACCTAATCCTAATTAAATTCCAACCTAATCTCAACTCCTAACCTTTACCTTCAAATTCTAAAGCTAACCCTCAACCTAACTCTATCCCTAAACCAAACACTAATCCTACCCCTAACGCTAATCCTGACCCTAACACTAGTCCTAAATTTAACTTCTTACACTAAACCTCACTCTAAAAATAACTTTAAACCTAACTGAAAACATAACGCTAAATCTAAACCTAACCCTAAACCTAAACCTAACTCTAACCCTAACCCCGAAAAATAATTCAAATTGTAAACTCTTACACTAACCCTAAAACTAACCTTAACACTAAAATAAAACTAACCATAATCCTAACCCTAAACTAATCCTAACCTTATTCATAACCCTAACACTAATTCTAACTCTAAACTCTTATCCAACTCTAACCCTAAAAATAACTGTAACCCTAATCCAAACCATAACGCTAAACCTAACCCTAAACCTAACCCTAACGCAAAACTTGACCCTAAACCTAAACACTAACCCGAACCCTAATCCCAACCGTATCCCTAACCCTAACCCTAACTCTGAACTAAACCTAACCTTAACCATAACCCTAAACTAATCCTAACCCTAATTCTAGCCCTATCACTAATCCTAAATCTAACCTCCTATCTAACCCTAACCCTAAATATAACAGTAACCCTAACCCAAACCATAATGCTAAACCTAAACATAACGCTAAACCTAACCTTAACGTAAACCTTAACCCTAAACCTAAACACTAACCCGAACCCTAACGCTAAGCCTATCCCTAACCCAAACCCCATCCCTGAGCTAAACCTAACCTTAAACTTAATCCTAAACTAATCCTAACCATAAAAGTAACCTTAACACTAATCTGAAATCTAACTTCTTATCCTAAACCTAAACATAACTGTACCTGTAACCCAAAGTTTAATGCTAAACCTAACCCTAACCTTAACCCTAACCCTAACCCTAACCGTAAACTTAACTCTAACTTAAACCTATCCCTTACCATAGCCCTAACAGTAACCCTAATCCTAAGCACTTCCCCTAACCTGTCTCTCACCTTAACTCTGACACAAACCCTAAAGCATAACCCTAAGCATAACCCTACCACTAACCCTGAAACTAACTCTAAACCTAAAGCTAATCCTAACACTAATTCTAACTCTAACCCTAACAATTATCCTAACCATAAATTTCAAATTAACAGTAACCCTAATCCTAACGACTAGAACTAACCATGACTCTAAAACTAATGCTAACCCTAAACCTACTTCTAACCCATCCCCAACCCTAACTGAACTCTAACCCTAAACATAACCCTAACCCAAACCATAACCATAATCCCAATACTAACTCCTAACCCTAATCGTCACCATAAACCTAACCCTTACCCTACCCAAAACCCTAACCCCTACCTAATCCTAAACCTAAATCTGCCAGAAACCGACAACTAAACTAAAACTACATGAAACTTCACGGTAATCCTATCCCTAACCCTAACCCTAACACTTACTCTACCCTAAAACTGAAGCTAATCCTAATTCTAATTCTAAACTTAACCCTAACCCTAACTCTAATCCTAACTCTAACACTAACACTAACCCTAAAACAAACATAAACCCTAACCCTAAAGCCTCACACTAACACTAACCCTAACCCAGATCTTAAGCCTATATCTAAAGCTAATCGTAACCCTAATTCTAACTCTACACATAAATTTACACGAAGAATAACACAAACACTAAACCCATACCCTTAATCTAATCCTAAACCTAATGTTAACCTTAATTCTAACACTATCCCTAACTCTAACTCTAACACTAACCCTATCCCTATACCCTAACCCTAACTCTAACCCTAAACCCTAACCCTAACTCTAACCCTAACCTTAACGTAACCCTAACCCAAAACCTAATCCTAATTCTAAACTCTTATCCTAACCTTAAACCTAACCTTAACTGTCACACTAACTATAACCCTAACCCTAGACCTAACCTTAACATAACCCGAACTCTAACCCTAACTCTAACACTAAAATTAACTCTAACTTCTTCCCCTAAACCTAACCCTAAATTTTACACTAAAAATAACCCTAACTTTAAATCCTGACCCCAAAACTAACCCTGAACCTATTTAACTCTAAAACTAACTCTACCGCTAAACACTCTAAATATAACTCAAATTTTAAAAGTAACACTAACACTAACCCTAACCCAGATCATAACCCTAAATCTAAAGCTAATGCTAAACCTAATTCTAACCATAACCCTAAAATTTGCACTAAGAATAACCCTTACCCTAACTCCATACCCAAATCTTAATCCTAAACCAAACACTAATCTTAAACCTAACAGTATCCCTAACCTCAAACATAACCTTAACGCTAACACTAACCCTACCCATAACCTTAAAGTAACCCTAATCTTAACAATAAAGCTAGCACTAAAACTAACTGTAACTTCTTAACCTAACAATAACCCTAAATTTTACACAAACAACAACCCTAAACTTAACCCCAGACCCTAAACCTTACCCAAACACTAAACCGAAAATTAACCCTATCATTAACCCTGACCTTTAACTCTAACTGTAACCCTAACACTAACTCTAAACCCTAAACCTAACCATCACCCTAATCGTAATTCTAAATTTTACACTAAGAAAAACCCTAACCTTCAATCCATACCCTAACCGTAACACTAAATCTAATGCTAACCTTAACCCTAACTGTAATGCTAACCCTAACCCTAACCCTAACCCGAAAACTAAACCTAACCCTAAATTTTATAACAATAAATCTAACCGTAACCCCCGAACCCAAACATAACGCTATCCATAATTTAGCTCTAAAACTAACTCTAAACCGACTACCCTAAATCTAACCCAAACCTAAACATAAGCCTGACACTAAAACTTACCCAGATCGAAACCCAAAATCTAAATCTAATCCTAATCCTAATTCTAAACCTAATCCTAAATTTTACACTAAGAATAGCCCTAAACCTAACCCCATACCATAACCTTGACTCTAAATCTAATGCTAACCTTAACCATAACAGTAAATCAAACTCTAAACCTAACCCTAACTCTGGCTCTAACCCTAAGCCTAACCCTAAACATTTACGTAAACCTAAACATAACCCTAATTTAAACACTAATCCTAACTCTAAGCTCTTAACCTAACTCTAACCCTATCCCTAAATTTTCCATTAACAATTACACTAACCTTAACCGCTGATGCCAAATATAACCCTAAGCCTAATTTAACTCTAAAACTAATTGTAAATCTAACCCTAATCCTATATCTAACCCAAACCTTAACCTTAAGCCTAAGAATAACCCTAACCCTAACCCTATCTCTAACCCTAACCCTAACCCTAACAATTACCCTAACCCTAAACCTCAATCTCAAAATCTAACCTTAATCCTAACCCTATTCCTAACACTAACCCTAACCCTAAATTAAACCTAACCCTCACTGTAACACTAATCCTAGCACTAAACTGTTATCCTAACCCTAATCTAAACTAAACCCTAAACTAAAACTAACCCTAATCCTAACCCTAACAATAATCCTAACTCTAACCTCATACCCTAACCCTATTACAAAACATAATTTTAAACCTAATCCAAACCATAAAGCTAAAGCTAAGGCTAACCCTAACCCTTATTCTAACTGTAAACCCAAACCATAACTCTAACCCTAACCCTAATCTCAATCCTAAATTTAACATAACCCTAACCCTAAGCCTAACACTAAACTTAACTTTAACCTCTTACCCTAACCGTACCCCTAATGCTAACACTAAATTTTACTCTAACAATAACCTAACTTTAACTCCTGACGCCAAAACTAATCCTAACCCTAATTTACCTCTAAAACTAAATCTAAACCAAAACCTAACCCTAAACCTAAACCAAATCTTAAAAAAATGCTCGCACTAAACCTAACCCAGACCCTAACCCTTATTTGAAAGCTAATCCTGACCCAAATTCTAAACTTAACCATAAATTTTACATTAAGAATAAACCTAACCCTAACTCCATAACCTAACCCTAACCCTAGACCTAACGCTAATCTTAACCATAACAGTAACCCTAACCATACCCTAAACCTAACCTTAACCCTAAACCCTAACTCTAACCCTAACCCTAAACTTAACGTAACACTAATGCCATCCCTAACTCTGACACTAATCCTAACTCTAACTATTACCTTATCCCTAACACAACATTTACCCTAACAGGAAACCTAACTGTAATCCTAACCCTAATTCTAACTCTAACCTAACGTAACCTTAAACTTAAAAATACGTTAAATACTAACTTAACCAACTTCTGATCCTAAATCTAATTCAAAACCTAACTCTAACTCATTCTAACCCCTCACCGCAAATCTTACCAAACCTAACCCTATTCGACCTTTTTAACTCAACTATAACGCGACAATAACTTAAACTCCCACCTAACACTACCGTTAATCCTAACCTAAAGTTAACCCTGACCATAACCCTAAACTAATCCTAACTCTAATCCTAACTCTAACACTAATCCTAAATCTAACATTATACCCTAAACCTAAACTTAATATAACTCTAACCCTAACCGAAATCATAACGCTAAACCTAGCCGAACCCTAAACATAATGCTAACCCTAATTCTAAGCTTAACACCAACACTAACTCAGAACAATAAACCTTAACCTAACCCTAATCCTAACCAAAAATTTACACGAACAATTAAACCTAGCCTTAACCTCTGACCCTAAACTTAACCCTAACCCTAATTTAACTCTAAAACTAACTCTAACCCTAAACTTAACCCTAAATCTAAACGAAACCTTAAACGTAACACTGACAGTAACCCTAACCCAGATCCTAATACTAAATCTAAAGCTGATCCTAATCCTAATTATAACCCTAACCCTAAATTTGCACTAAGTATAACCGGAACGCTAAATCCCAAACCTAAGCCTAATCGTGACTGTAACCCCAACAGTAACCCTTACCTAACCTATTCCTAAAACTAACCCTAACCCTAAACCTAAATCTACCCGTAACCCTAACCATAACCCTAACTTTAACGTAACCCTAAACCGAACACTAACTCACATCCTAACTTTAAATCTAAAGCTAATCTTAACCCCAATCCTAACCCTAACTCTAACCAAGATCATAATCCTAAAATTAAGGATAATCCTAACCTTAATTCTAACCCTAACTTTAACACTAACCCTAAGTCTAAACTTTACACTAACAATAAACCAAAACGGAACCCATTACTCTAAAGCTAATCCTATCTCTAACTTTAACTCTAAAAGTAACCCTAATCCTAACCCTAACACAAAACCTAAAACTAAATCTAACTCTTAGTGTAACGCTAACTCTAAACCCTTACCTTAAACATAACTGTATCCCTAACACTAAACCCTAACCCTAAACTTAACCCTATCCCAAACCCTGATCCTAACCATAAAACTAAAGCTACACCTAACCCTAAAACTAAACCTGACCCTATTTTACAATAACAAAATTCTTAACCCTAACCCATACCCTAAACATAACTTTAACACTAAATTAACCTCTAAAACTAACCCTAACCTTAACCTTAACCTAACATTAACACCTACCCTTATCTTAACCGTAAAAGTAAAGCTAATTGTAACCGCAATTCTGACCCTAAACCTAACACTAACCATAAACCTAATCCTAACCCTAAAACTAAAGCAAATCCTAATCCTAACCATGACTAAACCTATAGCTAATCCTAACCCTAACAATAACACAAATCCTACAACTAACCCTAACCCTAGCACTAAACCTAAACCTAAATTAAATATAAAAGTAATACTAACACTAACTCTAACCGTAATCCTAAATTTTAAACTACCAATAACTATAGACCTAACACCTTATCCTGAATCTAACTTTAAGTCTAAACCTAACACTAACTCTAATCCTAAACCTAACATTAACCCGAACCCTGATCCTAACCATAAAACTAAAACTTATTGTAACCCTAACACTAATACTAACCCTGACACTTACTTTAACCTAAATCTAACCCTAATCCTAAAAATAACCATAAACCTACCTCTAAATTAAACCTTACCCGAGCCCTAATGGCAACACTAAACCTAAGTTAATCCTAACATTAACCCTAACCATACCTCTAAACCTAAAATTAACTCGAAACCTTATCCTGACCATGAAAATTAAGCTAATACTAACCATAATTCTAAAGCTAACCCTAACACTTACCCTAAACCTGATCCTAACCCTAACACTAAAGCTTATTCTAACCCTAATTCTAAACCTAACCCTAAATTTAACACTAACAATAACTCTAATACTAACTGCTTGCCCTAAGCCTAACCCTAAACCGCAAGGTAACCCTAGCAATTACAATAACTTTAACTATATTCCTAACACTAACCTAAACCTAACCCTAAGCCTAACCATAAAACTAACCCTAAACTAAAACTAACATGAACCCAAATAATCACCCTAATTCTAACCAACCTGAATACTAACTCTAACCCTAACACTAATCCTAAATCTAAACTCTTACCCTAACCCTAACACTAACCCAGACCCTAACCCTAACTAAAGCTAATCATAAGCCTAATTCTAAACCTAATGCTAACCCTGTCACTAAGCATATCCCTAATCTAAACCTAACCCGAACCCTAATGTAACCCTAACATTAACCTAATCTTAACCCTAAACCTAAACACTAACACTAACCCTAAGCAAACCCTAATTCTAAACACTAACACTAACCCTAAGCGTACCCTAATCCTAACTGCTTATTCTAACACTAACCCTAACCCTATACCTAATACTAACCCTGATCCTAACGCTAAAACTAAAGTTAATCCTAACTCTAAGCCTAACCCTAACCATAACTCTAACTCTAAACTAAAGCTAAAATGAAACCTAAAACTAACCATAAACCTAATCCTAAGCTAAACCTAACATGATCGTAACTCTAACCCTAACCCTAAACTAACCCTAAACCTAACCTATATCTAACCCTACCCTCACCCTAACGTACACCTAACCCTAAACCTAACCATAAAACTAATCCTAACTCTAACTTCTTACCTGAACTCTAATCCTATCGTAATGCAAACCCTAACCCTAAATCTAACCCTAACCTAAACCTAACCCTAACCTTAACCCTAATCAAAACTGTGACACTAATCATACCACTAATCTCTTACCCTAACACTAAGCATAAACCTACCACTTAACTAAATATAACTTGAACACTAACGGTAAACTTGTCTCTAACCCTAACCCTAAACCTGAACCGAACCCTAAAAGTAAAGCTAATCCTAATCATAATTCTAACCCTAACCCTAACACCCGCCATAAACCTACTTTTACACTAACAATAAGCCTAAACCTATCCCCCTAACCTAAACTTAACCTTAATGCCAATTTTAATCTAAAACCAATCTTAAGCTTAACCCTAACCGTAACACTGACCCCTTACAATAAGGTTAACCTAAAATCTAAACCTAACACTAAGCCTAAAGTCTAACAATGACTCTAACCTCAACAGTAACCCAGAACCAAGCCATAAAGGTGAATCTAACCTTAATTTTAAACTATCAATAACACTAACCTTAACCCCTTACCATAAAGCTAACACTAACCCTATACTTAACTATAAAACTAACCCTAACCCTAAACCTAACCCTAACATTAACCCTGATCCTAAACGTAAACTTAAACTTATCCTAATCCTAATTGTAAACATAATCGAACATTAACCATAACCATGATTCTAACCTTAAAACTAAAGCTAATCCTCACTTTAATTCTAAATCTAACCCAAAAATATACACTAACAATAATCCTAACCCTAACCCCTTCCTTACCCCTAAACCTAAACCTAATGCTTACCCGAAAACTAACACAAACCTAGCCCTAACGCTAACTTTAACTTAACCCTAAAACCAAACCTAAAACTAACACTAACCTAAACCTAACTCTAAACCTAAACCTAGCCCTAAACCTAACCCTAACGCTAACACTTATTCTATATTTAACCTCTTACCCTAATGCTATCCCGAAAAATAACCTTAACCTTAACCTTAACCCTAACCATGCTCTCACCATAAGTTTTTACTCTATGACCCTAACACTAACCTTAACTCTAACACTACTCCTAACTCTAAACACTTTCGCTAACTCTAACCTCTTTTCCTAATCCCAACCCAAAACCTATAATAAGCCTAAACATAACGCTAACCTTAACCCTAAACCTAACACCAACCCTAACCCTAAACCTAACCTAAACCTAATCCTAACCGTAACTCTAATTTAACCCTAATCATAACTCTAACCGTAACTTGAACCTTATCTTAAGCCTAGCCTTCACCCTATTCCTAACTGTAACCCTACTTTAACTCTAAAATTAGCTCTAATACTATACCTAACCCTATCACTAACGATAATCCTGATCCTAAACTTAAAACTAAACCTAATCCTAACCTTAATTCTAACCTTAAACCTAACATTAATCCTAACCCTAAACTTTCAACTGAAAATAACGCTAACCGTAATCCCTTATAATAAATTTAACCGTAAAACTAACTTTAATCTAAAATTAACCTTAACCCTAACCCTAACACTAACCTAACTGTAAAAATAACCATAACCATAACCCTAATCCTAACCCTAAAACTTACCATCAGCCTAAACCTAAACCTAACATTAACTCTAAATCCTAATCCTAACTCTAATCTTAACACTAACCGTAACTCTAAATTTTACACTAACAATAAATATAAACCTAACCCCTTACACTAACCTCATCCTTAACCCTAAACCTAGAAATAACCCTAAACTTAACCCCAAACCTAACACTGTCCCTAATGCTAATCTAAACATAAACCTAACACTAACCCTAAAAATAAACCTACCGCTAACCAAACATAAACTGAAACTTAATGGTAACCCAAATGCTAACCTAACCCTAAAACTAACTCTAAACCCTTACCCTAAACAGAAACTCTAAACGTAATTCTAACCCAAACCCTAATACTAACCCTAACCCTAACACTAAACAAAATCTTAGCCAAACTTTTACACTAACTAAACCCTAACCATAAACCTAACACAAATCCTTACTCTAAATTTTAACCCAAGCCTAACCCTAACCATAACCAAACTTGATCTTAATCTACACATACCCTTAACATAACACTAACCCGAACCCTAACCCTAAGTCTAACCATAACACTAATCCTAAATGTGCCCACATATCCTAACCCTAACTCTAACCCTTACCCTGAACTTAAAGCTAAAACTAAATCTAATCCTAACCCTAATTCTACCCCTAACCCTAACACTAACCTAACCCTGAATTTTATACTAAGAATAACTATAAACATAACACCTTAAACTAAAAGTTACCGTAACTCTAACTTTAACTCTAAAATAACCCTAACCCTAAACCTAACATTAACAATTACTCTGATCCTAACCCAAACACTAAAGCTAAACCTAAACCTAATTCTAACCCTAATACTAACTCTAACCCTAACTCTAAACACTAACCCTAAATGTATCAGGACAACTAACCCTAAATCTAACTGTAATGCTAACCCTAAATCTAATACAAACCCTAACTCTAACCCTAACACTAACCTTAACATTCAATCTAACCCTAAACCTAAACCTAACTTTAAATAAAACCTTTCCAAAAACCTACTCCTAACCTTAACCGTAACTCTAAATTTTACACTAACAATATCCCAAAACTAACCCCTTACCCTGACCTAATACTAAACCTAACCCTAAAGCAAAACCTAATTCTAAGCCTAATCCTAACCCTAACCCTAACCCTAACCCTAACACCTTATCCTAACATGAACCATAACCCTAAACCTAAATTAAAGATAAACCTCAGCCTAAATCTAACCCTAATCATAAATTTTAAACTAACAATAACCCTAACCATAACCATTTACCCGAGCCAAATCCTAAAACTAATGCAAAACCTAACCATAACACTAACCCTAACCCTAACCTTAACCTAAATCTAACACTAACTTAACCCTAAAGCTAAATCTAACCCTAAAATTTATCCTAAACCAGATCTAAAACTAACCATAACCCTAACCCAACCCTAATCCTAACCATAACACAAACACTAATCCTAAGTCTAACCTCTTACCCTAACATTATAACTAACACTAACCCTAAACTCAACCTAAGCCTAACACTAACTTAACGTTAAACCTAACCATATTCCAAAACCTTCAAACCAGACATAAAACTAACCCTAACCGTAAAACTAACTCTAAATTTCAACTAAAGTAAATCTAACCCAAACACTAACATTCACCTTAACACAACCCTAAATCCTAGAATAAACGTAAACCTAACACTACCCTAAATCTTAACCCTAATTCTAACACTAACACTAACCCTAACTCTAATTTCTCATTATAACGCTAACCCTAAAACTAACCCTAAACCTATCTTAGATCCTAACCCGTACCATAACATTAAAACTAACGATGATCCTAACCCTAAAAATAACGCCAATCCTACCCTAATTCTAACCCAATGCTAAATTTTACTCTAAAAATAACCCTAAACCTATCCCCATACTCTAATCCTAACCCTAAACCTAAAAGTAATATCATTTTAACAGTAAACTTAACCCTACCCCTTACCCTAACCCTAACACTAACCTAAGACTAACAACAACCATAACCACAACCCTAACCCTAACCGTAACACTAACTCTAACTTAACCCTAACCATAAAACTAACCCTAACACTACTGCTAACTCTAAACTCTTACCTTAACCCTAACCCTAACCCTATACTAATCTAATCCTAATCCTAACTCAAAACCTAACCCTAACCCTAAACCTAACCCAAGACTTAAACACATACCCTAAACCTAACCCTCAACCTAATGCGAACCTTAACCTTAACAGTAACCCTAAACCTACTCTAACCATGAACTAACCCTAACCCTAACCTATAACCTAACCTAACCCTAATTTTAACTCTAATCCTCACACTAATTTTAACTCTAGTCTCTTACCATAAACCTAACCCTAACTCTATCCCTAACACAATCTTAACTCTACCCTAACCTAAACCTAACCCTAACATTAAACCTAACCCTAACCTAACCCAAACTCTAACCCTAACCCTAGCAGTAATATTAACTCTAATCTCTTGTCCTAAACCTAACCCTAACCCTATCCCTAAACATAACACTAACCCTACTTCTAACCAATTTCTCTAACCCTATCTCTCACCCTAACCATGACCCTAACCCTAACCATAACCCCAACCATAACTCTACTACTAACCCTGAAACAAACCCTAAACCTACAGCTGAACCTAACCCTAATTCTAACTCTAACCCTGTCAATAATCCTAAACCTAAATTTTAAATTAACAATGACCCTACCCTAACTCTAACCCAAACCTAAACCTAACCTTAACCAAAACCATAACTAATCCTAACCCTATTCATAACCTTTACACTAATCCTATTATCTCTTACCCTAAACCTCACCCTAAACATAACTGTAATCCTAACACAAACCGTAACGCAAAAACCTAACCCTAATCCTAATTCTAATCTAATCCTAACATTAAACATAACCGTTACCCTATCCTACCTTAACCTAACCTTAACCCTAACCATAACGCTAAAACTAACCCTAACATAATTCTAACCCTAAGCCTAAATTTTACACTATAATAACCTTAACCTTATCCCCTAACCCTAAACAAAACCCTAACACTAATTTAACTGTAAAAATAACTCTAACCCTAACAATAACATTAAATATAACCCAAACCTTAAATGTATCCCATACCCAGATTCTAAACCTAAGTTTAAAGCTAAACCTAATCTTAATTATAACCCTAACCCTAAATTTTACACTAAAAGTAACACGAACTCTAATCCCATACCCTAAACTTAACCTTAAAACTAATTATGACCTTAACATAACAGTAACTCTAAAACTAATCCTAATCCTATCCCATTCCCCTAACCCTATTGCTCACCCTAAACATGACGCTAACCTTGACCATAACCCTAACCCTAACACTACCACTAACTATGAAACTAACCCTAAAACTACAGTTAATCCTAACAATAACTCTAATTCTAACCCTAACAATAAATCTAACCCTAAATTTTAAATTAACAATAACCCTAACCCTTACCCAAATTCTAATCTAAACCTAATACTAACTATAAGTCTAAACTAATACTAACCCTAATACTACTCTAACACTAAAGCTAAATCTTCCTTCTTACCATACCCTCACCTTAAACATATCAGTGACCCTAACTCAAACAATAATGATAAACCTAAATGTAACGTTATCTCTAAACCTTATCCTAATCCTACCATAACCCTAACCACAACCATACCCTAACGCTAACACTAACCCTATACCTAATCTAAAGCTAACCCTATCCCTAACCCTAAACTAATCCTAACCCTAATCCTTATCCTAACACTAATCCTAACAAAACCTATTACCGTAACATGACAGTAAAAATAACGGTAACCCTAACCCAAACCATAACGATAAATCTAATCTTAACTCTAACCCTAACACTAACCCTAACCTTAACCCTAACCCTTAACCTACAGAAAACCAATATGTAAACCTAAACGTACTGTTAACCCTAACCCTATCGTTAACCCTAAACCTAACCTTATTTCTAACCCTAAACCCTATTTTACATTATAGTAACTCTAAACTTAACCCCTGACACTAATCCTAAATCTAAAACTAATTAAACTCTGAAACTACCTCTAACCCTAACCCTAACCCTAAATCTGCCCTAATCTTAAATGCAACCCATTCACTAACACTAAACCAGATCCTAAACCTAAATCTAAAGCTTATCCTAACCCGAAATCTAACCTGAACACTAAATTTTACACTAAGAATAAACAGAACTCTAACACCAGAACCTAACTCGAACCCTAAGTCTAATGCTAACCTTAACCATAACAGTAACCCTATTCTAAAACTAACACTAACTCTAAGCCTAACCTTAACCCTAACACTAAACCTAACTCTAAATGTAACACCAACCGTAACCTTAAAACTTAAAACTAACCCTAACCCTAACCCTAACCGTAACCATAAATTTTACACTAAAAATAACCCTAATCCTAAACCCGAAACCTAACCCTAACGCTAACCCTACCCCATATCTTAACCCTAACCCTAAAAATAATGCTAGCTTTAACTCTAACAGTAACCCTAGCCCTAACTAAAACCTAACTTTAACTTAACACTAACCCTAACCATAACTAAAACCTAACTTTAAGTTAACCCTAACCCTAACCCTAACCCTAACACTAATCCTAACTCTAAACTCTTACCCTAACCTAATCCCAAATTTAACCATTATCTTAACCCTAAGAGTATCCCTAATCCTAACCAGAACTCTAAACCTAACCCCAACTCTAAAACTAAACCTAAACCCTAACTCTAACACTAAGCCTAACCCTAACCGTAACTCTAATCCTAAACTAACCCTAACCTAAAACTAACACTAACCCTGAACCTGACATAATTTTAACTCTAATCCTAACCCTAACACTAATCCTAACTTTAATCACTTACCCTAACCCTAATCCTAAACATAATTGTAAGCGTAACCAAAGATTAACACTAAACCTAACCCTAACCCCAATCCTAACCCTACACTAACCCTACACTAATCCTAAACCTAACCCTAATCCTAACTCGAACCCTAATCCTAAACTTAACCCTAACATTAACTCTAATCTTAACCCCTTAACCTCACCCTATTTCTAACCCAAACCTTGATCCTAACGCTAAAGCATAACACTAACCCTAACCCTACCCAAACCCTAATCCTAACCCAAACACTAAACGTAACACCAACTCTAAACCCTAATCCTAACCATAACCCTAACCTTAACCCTAAACCTTCCCAAACCCTAACTCCAACCTAAAACTAACACTAATCCTAAAAGAAACCCTTAACTAACCATAAAACTAAAGCTAATCCTACCATAATTTTAACACAAACCATAACAATAATCCTAACCCTAAATTATAAATCAAAAATAAACCTAACCCCAAACCCTTACACTAATCCTAACCCTAACCCTAACCCTAAACTAATTCTAAGCCTAATCCTAACCCTGACACTAATCCTAATTCTAATATCTTACCTTAAACCTAACATGAAACATAAGTGTAAACCTAAACCAAACCATAACACTAAACCCACCCCTAAACCTAACCCTAACCCTTACTTTAACTCTAAAACTAAACCTTACCCTAACCCTAAACCTAAACCTATCCATAAGTTTAACACTAAAACTAAACCTAACACAAACGTTAGCACTAACTTTAAGCCTACTCCTGATCCTAACCCTTAAACTAAAGAAAACCTAACTCAAATTCTAACCCAAACACTAAATTTTACACTAACAATATAACTAAACCTAATCGTAACCCTAAACTATAGCGAACACTAACCCTAACAGAAACCCTATTTCTAAGCATAAGCCTAACATACACTAACCCTAACCCTAACTATAACCATAAATCTATCCCTAAATTGAACCTAAAGTGAACTGTAACGGTAAATCTAACACTAACCTATCCCTAATTCTAACTGTAAATTCAAAACCTAACCTTAACCCTAAACCTAACACTTACCCTAACCCTAAACTTAAACCCTAAATATAACTATAACCCTAACGCTCACCCTGATCCTAAACCTAAAACTAAAGTTAATCCTAACCGTAATTCTAATCCTAATTCTAACACTAACCCGAACATTAAAGTTTAATCTAATAACCCTAAAAGTATCTCAATATCATAAACTTAAGAGTAAATCTGACTTTAAGTATAAAACTAGACCTAACTCTAACTCTAACCCTAAAATTAACCCGAACACTGATCCTAACCCTAAAACTAAAGCTAATGATAACCTTAATTTTAAAGCTGTCCCTAACCCTGATACTAACCCTAACAGTAAAGTTTATCCTAACCCTAACACTAATCTTAACCTTAGCCCTAACCCTAATATCAAACTCACCCTAATCCTAACCCTAACAATAAACTTACCTCTAAACTGAACGTTGCATGAACCCTAATGGTACCCCTAACCCTAACCTAATCCTAAACCTAACCGCAACCCTAATCCTAACCCTCATCCTAATCCTAAATACTAACCATAACCCTAACCGTAACACTAAAACTAACCCTGATCTAACTCTAAAACTGAAGCTAATCCTAACCATAATTCTAAACCTAATCTTAAATTGTACACTAACAATAACTCTAACACTAACAACTTACCCTAAACTTAACCCTAAACCAAAAGCTTACACTAACCCTAACCACACCCTTACCCTAACACGAATCCTAACTTGAATCACTTACCCTAACCCTATCTACTCCGAACCTAACCCTAATGCTAAGGCTATCCTAACTCAAAACCTAACCCTATGGCTAATCCTAAATTGTACACTAACAACAACCCTAAAACTGACTCCTCCTTAACCTAACGCTAAACCTAACTTTAACTCTAA
Source organism: Pteropus medius (assembly GCF_902729225.1). Lineage (NCBI taxonomy): Eukaryota > Metazoa > Chordata > Mammalia > Chiroptera > Pteropodidae > Pteropus > Pteropus medius. The sequence goes on along the minus strand of NW_024349164.1, from coordinate 87,632 downwards.
AACTAAACCTAACCCTAACCCTAACTATAATCATAACCCTTACCCTATCCCTGAACCTACTCATAAACTAAAGCTAATCCTAATACAATTCTAAACTTAATCCTAAATTTTACACTAACAAAAACCCTAAACCTAACGTTAATTTAAACTCTAACTTTAACCTTAACTCAAACCCTAACATTAACCCTAACCCTGATTCTAACTCTAAAAATATATCTAATCGTAACCCTAAAACTCAACCTTACCCTAACACTAACCCTAAACCCTTATGCTAACTGTAACCCTAATCCGATAAATAAAGCTACCACTAAACTGAACTTAACTGGAACCCAAACGTTAACCCTAACCCTAACCTAACCCTAAGCCTAACACTAAACCTAACACAAATACTAAATCTAACTTCTTACCCTAACCCTAACACCTTATGCTAACCCTAATCCTAACCCTAACTCTAACCAAGATCCTAAGCCTAAAATGAAAGATAACCCAAACCCTAATTCTAACCCTAACTTAAACATTAATCCTATGTCTAAATTTTACACTAACAATAAACCAAAAAAGTAACCCCGTACACTAAACCTAATCCTATCCCTAACTTTAACTCTAAAATTAACACTAACCCTAACCCTAAATCAAAACCTAAAGCTAAATATAACCCTAAGTGTAACCATAAACCTAACCCCTTACCTTAAACATAACCGTATCCCTAACACTAAACCCTAACCCTAAAATTAACCCTATCCCTAAACCTGTTCCTAACCCGAAAACTAAAGCTACACCTAACCTTAACACTAACCCTAACACTAAACTTTACACTAAGAAAAACTTAACCCTAACCCATTACCTTAAACATAACCCTAACCCTAAATTTACCTCTAAAACTAACCCTAATATTAATCATAACCCTAACATTAACACCTACCCTTATTTTAACCGTAAAAGTAAAGCTAATACTAATTCTGACCCTAAACCTAACAGTAACCATAAACCTGATTCTAACTCTAAAACTAAAGCTAACCCTAACCCTAACCATAACACTAAACCTATAGCTAACCCTCACCCTAACACTATCCCTAACCCTATGCCTAACTCTAAACAAAACCTAACTCTAAACCTAATTTAAATCTAAAAGTAATCCTAACACTAACAATAAAACTAACCCTAAATTTTAAAATAACAGTAACCCTTGACCTAATCACTTATCCTAAACCTAACCCTAAATCTAACTTTAAGTCTAAAACTAAACCTAACTCTAATCCTAACCCTAACATTAACCCGAACCCTGATCCTAACCCTAAAAATAAAGCTTATCCTAACCCTAACACTAATTCTAACGCTGACCCTTACCCTAACATAAACCTAACCGTAATCATAACCCGAAACATAAACCTATTCCTGAACTAAACATTACCCATACTGTAACAGTAACCCTAACCCTAACCAAATCCTAACACTAATCATAACACTAACCCGAGCCTAACATTAACCAGAAACCTGATTCTAACCCTAAAAATTAAGTTAATGCTAACCATAATTCTAAAGCTAACCCTAAAACTTGCCCTAATTCTGATCCTAACCGTGACACTAAAGCTTACCATAACCCTAATTCTAAACCTAACCCTAAATATTACACTAACAATAACTATAAAATTACCTGCCTACCCTAAGCCTAACCCTAAAACTAAAGCTAACGCTAACCATGACACCAACCCTAACTCTAATCCTAACCCTAAACTAAACCTAAAACTTAGTCTAACCATAAAGCTAACCCTAAACTAAGCTTAAAACGAACCCTAATGATAACCCTAACTCTAACTAAACCTTAACATTAACCCTAACCCTAACACTAATCCTAAATCTAAACTCTTACTCTAACCCTAACACTAACCCAGACCATAACCCTAAAACTAAAGCTAAACTAAATCTAAACTCTTACTCTAACCCTAACACTAACCCAGACCATAACCCTAAAACTAAAGCTAATCATAAGCCTAATTCTAACCCTAAAGCTAACCCTATCCCTAAGCATGTATCAATTCTAAACCTACGTCGTACAGCAACAGTAACCCTAATACTAATATAATCTAAAACCTATCCCTAAACCCTAAACCTAACCAAAATCCGAATCCTAATGGCTTATTCTAACCCTAACTGTAAACCTATACCTAATCCTAACCCTGATACTAATGCTAAAACTAAGCTAAACCTAACTCTAATGCTAACCTTATGCGTAAATATAACTCTAACGTAAATCTACACCGAACTCTAAAACTAACCATGAACCTAACACTAAGATAAACCTAACATGATTCTAACTCTAACTCTAAAACTAACTCTAACCCTAACCTAACCCTAACCTAACCCTAACCCTAACCTTCACCCTCACCCTAATGTATACCTAACCCTGAACCTAACCATAAAACTAATGCTAACACTAACCACTTACCCTAACCTAATGCTAATCCTAACTATAAATCTAACCCTAATCTAATCCTAACCCTAACCCTAACCAAAATCTTTACACTAATTCTAACTCTAACTTCTTACCCTAACCCTAACCCTAACCCTAACTTTAACTGTAAACCTAACCCTAACCCTAACCAGAACAGTAAACCTACCCATGATCCAAACGCTAAAATTAAAGCTAAACTTAAGTCTAAGTCTAAAATTATAGCTAAATTTTGCACAAACAATAACCCTAACCGTAAACCCTTACCCTAAACCTAACCCTAACCCTAATCCTAACCCTATCTGAACTCTAACATTAGCCTAAACCAAACCTGAACGCTAACCCTAACACTATTCTAACCATAAAAATATCACTAAACCTAACCCTAAACACAACTCTAACACCTTAACGTAAGGCTAACCCTAACCTTAACATTAAGCCTAAAGCCTAACCCTAATCCTAATCCTAACACTAACCCTAACTCTAAATTTTACACTAACAATAAATATAAACCTAAGCCCTTACACTAAGCTTAACCTTAAACCTAAAGATAACCCTAAAACTAACACAAAAGCTAACACTATGCCAAATGCCAAACTAAACATAAACCTAAAACTAACCATGAACATAAACCTACCGCTAACCTAAACATAAACTGAAACCTAACGGTAACCCTAACGCTAACCTAATGCTAAAACTAACCCTAACCCCTTACCCTAACCCGAAACCCTAAATCTAATGCTAACCTTAACCCTAACAATAACACTAACACTAACCCTAAGGTAAACCTTAGCTTAACCTTCACACTAACTTAATCCTAACTGTAACCCTAACACTAATCCTAACGCTATACTCTTACCCTAAATCCAACACTAACCATAACCACACCTAATCTTAACCCTAACCCTAAACCAAGCGCTAACCCTAAGCCTAACCCTAAGACTGATCCAAAATATAAACACTTACCCTACCCTTAACTCTAACAGTAACCCTGATCTTAACACTAAAACTAAATCTAATTCTAAACCTAATTCTATGCCTAAACCTGACACTAACCTAACGCTGAATTTTACACTAAGAATAACTATGACCGTAACCCCTTAAACTAAACCTTACCGTAACTCTAATTTTAACTCTGAAACTAAACCTAACCCTAAATATAATATTAACACTAACCCTGATCCTAACCCCAAAACAAAAGCTAATACTAACTCTAATTCTAAAACTAACACTAACCCTAAACCTAACCCTACCCTAACAGTAAAACTAATTTTAAAGCTCACCCTAACCCTGTCACTAAACCTAATCCTAACCCTAAATCTAACCCTAACACTAACCCGAACATTCAACCTGACCCTAACCCTGAACCTAACCCTAACCTAAACCTAAACCTAAACCGACCCCTAACCCTAACCCTAACTCTAAATTTTACACTAACAATATCCCTAACCCTAACCCCTTACCCTGAAGCAAATAATAACCGTAAATTTACTCTAAAACTAACTCTAACCCTAACACGAACATTTACCCAAACGCTGATCCTAACACTAAAAGTAAAGTGAACCCTAACCCTAATTCTACCCCTAAACCTAACACTAACAATAACCCTAAATTTTACACTAACAATAACTATAACTGTAACCCCTTAATCTAAACCTAACCCTAACTCTAACATTAACTCAAAAACGAACCATATACCTAACATTAACCCTAATCCTGATCCTAACCCCACAACTAAAGCTAATTGTAACCTTAATTCTAACCATAACACTAACCCTAAGCCTAACCCTAAACGCTAACACTAACCCTAACCCTAACCCTATCCCTAATCCCTAACCCTAACCCTAAACCTGACACTAACTGTAAACCTAACACTCACCCTAACCCTAACCTAACCCTAACTCTAACCCTAACCATAACCATAAACCTACCGAAAACTAAACCTAACTTGAAACCTAACGGTAAACCTATCTCTAACCCTAACCGTAATCCTGATGCTAATTCTAAAACTAAAGCTACTCCTAATTCTAATTCTAACCCTATTTACTACACTGAATTTAACAGTCAATTTTACGTGAACAATTACCCGAACCCTAACCCTAAAAATAACCCTAACACCAACCCTAACTTTAAGCTAAACCGAACTCTAAATTTAACTCTAAAACTATCACTAAACCTAACCCTAAACCTAAACCAAAAACCAAAGCTATTCCTAAACTTAATTCTAAACCTCGGCCTAACACTAACCCCAATCCTACTCTAAACCTAACGTAAATTTAACCCTTTCCGAAACCCTAAACATATACCTATCCTAAGGTTAACATTATGCAAACACTAATGGTAACCCCACTACTTACCTAAACCTAATCCTACCCCTAACCCTAAAACTAATCCTAAATCTAACCTCTTGCCTTAAAGTTAACCGTAATCCTAATCTTAACGCTAATCCTTTACCCTACACCTAACACTAACCCTAAATTTTAATCTAAAAGGAACCTTAACCCTAACGCTAAACCTATCAAAACCCTAATGCTGATTCTGACACTAAAACTAGAGATAAACCTAACCCTAACCCTAACCCTAATCCTAATCCTAAATTTAAAGCTAATCCTAACCCTAATTCTAACCCTAACCCTAAATTTTACACTAATAATAATTTAAACTCTACCGCCATACCCTAAAACCAACACTAAACCTATGCTAAACTTAACCCTAACAGTAACACTAACCCTAAACCCAAACCCTAATCCTAATACTAACCATAACCCTAACCATACACTAACCCTAAAACAAACCCTAAATCTAACTCTAAACTATTCCTTACCCTAATCCTAACCCTAACACTAATCCTAACTCTAACCTCTTACCCTAACACTTACCCTAAACAAAACTGTAAACATAACCTAAACCATAACACCAACCCTAACTCTAAACCTAACCCTAAGGTTAACCCTAAGCCTAACACCAAAACTAACCCTAAAACCTAAAACTAAACCTAAAACTAACCCTAAATTTAACACTAACAATAAACCTATCCTTAACCCCTGACCCTAATGCTAACCTTAACCCTAACCCTAACCCTAATCCTAAACTCTTGCATTAAATCTCTCACCCTAACCCTGAACCTAACCTAGACCATAACCCAAACCAAAACCCTAGCAATCACCCAGAAAGTAAACCTAAGGGAAAGCTATTCCTAATGCTAATTCTAACTCTAACTCTAACATAATTTTAAACCTAAATTTTAAATTATCAATAGCCTAACCCTAAACCTTACACTAACACTAACCATCAACTTAACACTAATCATAACAAAACCCTATCCATAACCTTAAACGTAACCCTAACCCTAATTCGAACCCTACCCTAACACTAACAATACTCTAACCCTAACACTAACCCTATACTAAACTTAACCCGAACTGAATCCTAACCCTAAGCCTAAAACCCTAACTTAAGACTAACCCTAACCCTAACACTAATCCTAACCCAAACCAAACCCTAACATTAACTCTAGCCTAAGCCTAAACACTATCCCTAACCCTAAACTAATCCTAAATCTAATCCTAACCCTAAGGCTATTCGTAACTCTAACCAATTACACTAATCATAACATTAAACATAACTGTAAACATAACACAAATCATAATGCTAAATCTAACCCTAACCCTAACCCTAAAGATAACGCTGACCCTAAGCCTCAAACCAACCCTAACCCCGAAAACGAAAGCTAACCCTTACACTAAACCTAGCCCTAAATTTTACACTAACAATAAACCTAAACTTTACCCCTGACCCTAAAAGTAATCCTAACACTAATTTAACTCTAAAACTAACTCTAACCTTAACCCTGACCCAAAATCTAACCGAAAACTTAACTTAACCCAAACATTAAACCTAACCCAGATCCTAACCCTAAATCTAAAGCTAATCATAACCCTAATTCTAAGTCTAACCCTAAAATTTACACTGAGAATAAGACTTATTCTAACCCCATAATCTAAGCCTAACAGTAACCCTAAACCTAAGCATAATCCTAAACCTAACCCTCAACCAACCTCTTATGCTAAAACTAAACATAAACTCTAACCCTAACACTAACAGTAACTTAACCGCAAACCTAAAACAAACACTAACGCTAAACCTCACCCTAATCCTAACCATAACCCTAATCCTAAACTGAACCTCATTTTAACTAATAATAACCAATACCATAATCCATGACCTAAACCAAACCCTAACACTAATTTTACTATAAAACTAACTATAACCCTAAACTTAACCCTAACGCTAAACCTAACCCTAAATTTTCCACTAACAATAACCCTAACTTTAAACCCGACCCTAAACCTAAACCTAACCCTAATTAAAATCAAAAACTAACTCTAACCTTAACCCTAATTCTGAATCTAACCCCAACCTTAAACGTAGACCTAACCCTAACCCTAACCCATATCGTAATCCTAAATCTAAACCTATTCCTAACCCTAATTCTTAAACTAACCCTTAATATTTCACTAACTGTAATCCTAACCATAAACCTCAATGTAACCCTGACCCTAACCCTACAACTATCACTAACCTTAACACTAACCCTAATCCCAAAGTCTAATCCTAAGCCTAAACATAACCTTAATTTAACCCTAATCGTAACCCTAACCCTAATACTAATGCTAACTCTAAAAACTTACCCTAACCCTAAGCCTAACAGTAACACTAAATCTAAACCTAAAACTAATCCTAACTCTAAACTCTTTTTCTACACCCTATCTGTAACCTTAAGGCTAAATTAAACTTAACCATAAACCAAATCCTACACTAATCCTAATCCTAATCCTAACCCTAACAATAATACTAACTCTAAACTCTTATTTGAACCCTACCCTAAACATATCTGTAACCCTAACCCAAACCATAATGCTAAACCTAAATCAAACTCTAAAGGTAACCCTAAGCTTAACATGAACCCTAAAACCGAACCGTAAACCTAAGCCTAACCCTAAACTAACCCTTAAATTTTACACTAACGATAACCCTAATCTTAACCCTTGACCCTAAATCACTCCTAAGCCTAATTTAACTTTAAAACTAACACTATCCCTAAATCTAATCCTAAATATAAACCAAACCATAAACGTAAACATAAGAGTAACCCTAACGAAAAGCCTAATCCTAAATCTAAAGAAAATCCTAACTCTAATTCTAGCCCTAACCCTAAATTTTACACTAAAAATTACCCTCACTCTAGCTTCATACCCTAAACTTAACTCTAAAGCTAATGCTTACCTTAACCCTAACAGTAAACTTAGCCCTAAACCTAAACCCTAACCCTAACCTTAAACATAACTGTGACCCTAACACAAACCATAAAGGTAAACCTAACCCTAACCCAAAACATAACTCTAACTCTAACTTAACCCTAACTCTACCATAACCATAACAATAATCCTAACTCTAAACTCTTATCCTAACCCTAACACTAAACTTAACCCTAACCTAAAGCTAACCCTTACCCTAACCCTAAACTAATCCTACCTTAACACTAATTCTAACTCTAACTTCTTACCCTACCCCTAACACTAAACATAACTGTAACCCTAGCACAAACCATAATGCTAAACCTGACCCTAACCCTAACTGTAACATAACCCAAGCCCTAACCCTAATGCTAACATTTTCCTAATTCTAATCACTTACCCTAACCCTAAACTTAAACATAACTGTGCCCTAACCCAAACTATAACACTAAAAGTAAGCCTAATTCTAAATCATAAACCTAAAACTAAAGCTAACCCTAACCCTAAACCTAACCGTAACCCTAACCGTGACCCCTAGCCTTGACCCTAACCCTAACCTAAAGCCAACGCTAACTCTAAAAATAACCCCAAATCTAATTCTAACTCTAACCTAAATCAAACCCTAATCCTAAACTTAACCATAAACCTGCACTAAACTTAACCTTACCCGGACCCTAATGATAACCCTTACGCTAACCTAATCCTAAGACTAACCCTCACCGTAACCTTAACACTAACATTAACCAGAATCCTAATTCTAACCCTAAAAATCAAGCTAATGCTAACCTTAATTCTAAAGCTAACCCTAACACTAACCTTAACCCTGATACTACCCTAACACTAAAACTTATCCTAAGCCTAATTCTAATCCTAACCCTGAATCTTACACTAACAATAACTCTAAAACTACTTGCTTAACCTATCCTAACCCTAAACCTAAAGCTAACCCTAACCCTAACACTCATCATAAATCTAGCTCTAACCCTAACTGTAAACCTAAACCTATAATAAAATTAACCAGAACACTAACGATAATCCTAACCCTAACTTGACCTAAACCCTAACACTAACCCTAACACTAATCCTAACACTAAACACTTAGCCTAATGTGAACCCTAACCCTGACACTAACCCTAAAATTAAAGTTAATCATAACCCTAATTCTAACCCTAAACCTAAATTTTACACTACAATAACCATAACAGTAACTCCTTACTCCAATCATAATACTAAACCTAAGCTGAATCCTAAACATAAAGGTAAACTTAACGCTAACCAAAACCTAAACCTTACCCTATACCTAACCCTAAACATAAAACATATCCCTAAACTAAATCTAACCCGAAAACTAACAGTTATCCTAAGCATAAAATAATCCTAACCATATCCCTAACATTAATCCTAACTCTAATCTCTTATCCTAATACTAACCCAATCCCTAACCTTAAACCTAACCCTAACACTAATCCTAACCATAACCCTAACCTTAACCCTAACCCTAATTCTAACTCTAACGTTAACACTAATACTAACCCCAAATTTTACACTAACAATAACCGTAACCCTAACCCCTTACCCTAAACCTAACCCTAACTTTAACTCTAACTCTAACCCAAATTCTAACCTTAACCTTACATTGTCCAGAACCTTCATCCAAACCCTAAAACCAAAGGTAATCCTAACCCTACTTCTAATCTTAACCCTAAATTTTACGCTAACAATAACAATATCTATAATCCCCTACTCTAAACTTAAACCTAAACTATAGCTAAACCTTATCCTAACCCTAAACCTAACCCATTATTCTAACACTAACCCGAACCCACAACCTAAACTTACCCTAACCTTAAACCCTAACCTTAACTCTAACCCTAGCTCTAACCTCTTACACTAACCCTAACCCTCAACCTAAAGCTAACCCTAACTCTAACACTTACCCTAACGCTAACACTAACTCTAACCTAAACCTAACTCTAAAGCTATGCCTAACAATAAACTTAGCCCTAAGCTAACCTTAACCTGACTCTAAACTTAATCTAACCGTAACTCCAAATCTAAACCTAACGATAACCTAAACATAACTCCAACTGTAACATTAATCCTAACACTATCCTCTTATCCTAAACATAACCCTAACCCTAACACTCACCCTAAACCTAAATTTACACTAACAATAACACTAAACCTATCTTCTCACCCTAAACTTAACTGTAAACTATAGCTAAACCTAACTAACACTAACCTTTACCTTAAGCATAACCCTAACCTACACTATCCCGAATTCTAGCCATAACCATAAACCTACACCTAAACTAAACCTAACCCGAACATAACGGTAATCCTAACACTAACCTGACACTAACACGAACCCTAAATCCTAACCCTAAAGAGAACACTAACCCTAACCCTAACACTAACTTCTTATTATAACTCTAACCCTAAACTTAATCATAACCCTATCTTAAACTCTAACACTAACCGTAAGCCTAAACCTAACCCTGATCCTACCCTAAAATTAAAGCTAATACAAACCTTAATTCTAACTCTAAGCCTAACACTAACCTTACCTGAAATTTTAAACTAATAACGTTAATGCTAACATCTTACCCTAGACCTAACCCTAAATCTCACTTTAAGTCTAAAACTAATACTAATTAACCCAAACCCTCATACTAACCCTAAAACAAAAGCTAATGCTACCCATAATTTTAAACCTAACCCTAAAACTGACGTTAACCCTGATCCTAATCCTAACACTAATTCTAGCCCTAACACTAACTTAAACTTAACCATAATCCTAACCCTAACCATAAACATATCGCTAAACTAAACCTTACCTAAACCTTAAAGGTATTCGTAACCCTAACCTAATCACAACCCTAACCCTAACTCTAATATTAATTCTCACCCTAATCCTGAAGCCTTACCGCAAGCCTCACCCTAACATTAACCTTAACCCTGGTCATAACCCTAAAAAGTAAAGCTAACCCTAAACCTTATTCTAATCCTAATCATAAATTTTACACTAACAATAACTCTAACCCTAACTCCTTGCCCTAACCATAAACTTAAACATAAAGCTTACCATAACATTAACATTAACACTATTTGTAATCCTACCCCTAACATAAACCTAACCCTAACACTAACCATGAACCTAACCCTAAACTAAACCTAAAACAAAACCTAACGGTAAACCTAACCCCAACCAAACCCTAACCCTAACCCTAAATCTAACACTATTCCTAAATCTAACCACTTACCCTAACACTAACCATAACTCTAACTCTAAACCTAACCCTAAACATAACTTTAACTCTAAAACTAATCCTAACCCTAACCCTAATCATAATCCTAACCCAAACCCTATCCCAGATCGTAATCATAAAAACAAAGCTAATCCTAACCCAATTTTAACCCTAACACAAATATTAAACTAACAATAACCCTTAACCTAACCCTAATTTTAACTCTAAGTCTAACCATAAAACTAAACCTAAAATTAGCACCTTATTCAAACCCTAACCCTAACACTAAATCTAAACCCTAAACTTAAAGTTAACCATGATTCTAACCATAATCCTAACACGAAAGTGAAAGCTAATCCTAAAGATAATTATAACCTGAACTATATATTTTACAACAACAATAATACTAACCCTAACCCCTATCGCTAACCATAACTATTGCTATACCTATACCTAACACTAAGCCTATACTTAAGCATAACTTTAACCTAAACCTAATTTGTAACCTAATGTTAAACATAACACTAACATAACCCTAACCCTAACACTAAACCCTAACCCTAATCCTAACCCTAATACTAAAACTAACCCTAAACTTAACCCCTTATTCTGACACTAACGCGATCCTCAAACCTAAACTGACACTAGCCTTAAATCCTAAATGAAACCCTAAGCCTATCCCTGATCCAAATGCTGTAACTAAAGCTAATCCTAACCCTAACTCTAACCGTAAACCTATTCCAAACCCTAACCCTAACCTTAACTTAAACCTAACCCTAACACTAACCCTAATACTAATAATAACAATAAAAACTTCCATAACCCTAAAAACAACACTAACCCTAAACCAAACCCTAATCCTAACCTTAACTTAACCCTAAGCCTAACCCTAATCCTAATACTAATCTTAGCTCTAAAAATATACACTAACCCTAACCCTAATCCTAAACCTAACCCTAAGAGTAACTCTAAACCTAACCCTAACAATAATCTTAACTGTAACCTCTTACTCTAACCCTAACCCTAAGGTTAACTGTAAAACTAACCTTAACGTAACCTTAACTTAACACTAACCCTAACCTTAACCCTAAATCTAACAGAAACCTTAAGAGTAAACCTAACACTAACTTTAATCCAGATCCTAACTCTAAAACTAAAACTAAACCTAATCCTAATTCTAACTCTAACTCTAACATTAACCCTAACCTTAAATTTTAAACTAACAATAACGCTAAAGCTAACCCTAACCCTTTCTCTTAAACCTAATTCTAAATCTAACTTTAAGTCTAAAACTAACCCTAACTATACTCTAATCCTAACATTAACCTGATCCCTGATCCTAACGCTAACCCTAAAACTAATGCTAACTACAATTTTAAACCTAATCCTAACACTAATCTTAACCCTGATCCTAAACGTAACACTAAAGCTTATCCTAACCCTAAATCTAACCCTAATCTAAAACTAACACTAATCCTAACCCTAACCATAAACATATCCCTAAAATAAACCTTAACTGATCCCTAATAGTAACCCTAACTCTATCGAATTCTAACCATAACCATAACCCCAATCCTAACGCTAAATCTAATCCTAAATACTAACCGTAACCTAAGCTAAAAAGTAATCCAAATCCTGATCCTAACCCTAAAACTAAAGCTAATCTTGAACCTAAATCTAACCCTAATCATAACTTTTACATTAAAATTAACTCTAACCCTAACTCATTACACTAACCCAAACCCTAAATCTAAAGCTTACCTTAACAAACATTAACTATGATTCTAACCCTACCCCTAACCTAAATCTAAACCTAACTCTAACCATAAACCTAACCCTAATCTAAACTTAAAAAAAAAAACCATAACGGTAACCCAAACCTTAATGAAAGCCTAATGCTAACACTAAACCTAATACTAATCCTAACACTAATCACTTACCCTAACCCTTACTCTAAAGATAACTCTAATCCTAAACCTAATCTGAATCCTAACCCTACCCTAACTCCAACCTAAACCGTAAGCCCAACCGTAAATTGTACACTAACTATAACATTAACCCTAACTCTAATTTTAACTCTAACCCTAACCCTAACACTAACTTTAAACCTAACCCTAACCCTAACCCTAATTTTAGCTCTAACCATAACCCTAACTTTAAACCTAACTCTAACCCTAACACTAAACTTAACACCTTATTCTAACTGTAAACCTACCCCTAAATCTAAACCCTAACCCTAACCTTAACTGTAACCCTAATCTTGATCCTAACCCGAAAGCAAAAGCTAATACTCACACAAATTCTAACCTTAAACATGAATTTTACACTGAGAATAACCCTATCCCTAACACCTTACCATAAACCTAACGTTAATGTAAAGCTAACCCTAAACCTAATGCTAACCATAAACTTAACCGTAAACTAAACCTAAAACTAAATCTAATCCTAACCTAATGTCTTATTCTAACCCTAACCCTAACCCTAAACCTAACCCGGAACTTAAACCCTAACCCTAACCATAACCCTCACGCTAACCCTGATAATAATGCTAAAACTAAAGCTAATCCTAAATCTAATTCTAACCTGAACCCTAACCCTAAACTTAACTCTAACCCTAACCCTAACCTAAACCTAACCATAACCCTAGCCCCAATCATGAACCTAAACCTAAACTAAAACCCTCACCCTAACCTAACGCTAACCATAATTCTAACGCTAACCCTAACACCTTACCTTAACAGTAACCCTAACCCTAAAACTAACCCCTAACCTAACCCAACCCTGATTCTAACCCTAAAACTAAACTTAATACTGAACCTAATTCTAACCCTAACACTAATACTAAGACTAAACCTAAATTTAAGTCTAAAACTAACCCTAATCTAAATTTAACCCTAATATTAATGCAATTCTGATCTTAACCCTAAACATAAAGCTAATCCAAAACATAATTTAAAGCCTAATTCTGAATTGTACACTAACAGTAACACTAACCGTAAACATGAACCTACTCCTAAACAAAACCTAACCTGAAAACTAACGGTAGCCCTAACATGAACTTAACACTAACCCTAACACTAACCCTGACCCTGATCCTAATCATAAAACTAAAGGTAATCATAATGCAATTGTAACCTTAACACTAAATTTTACACTAATAATATCCCTAACTCTAACCCTAATTTTAACTCTAAACCTAATCTAACCCTATCCCTAACCCTCACATTCACTCTAACAAGGTCCTAACTCTAAAACTAAAGCTAATCCTAACCCGAAGTCAAAACCTTACCCTAATCCTAACCCTAACCCTAACCCTAACCATTTATACTAACCCTAACCATAACCTTAAATCCTAACCCTAACCCTAACCCTAACCCTACCCCGAATCACTAATCCCGAATAACCACTTACCTAAACCTACCCTTAACACCTAACCCTAACTTTAAGTCCTACCCTAACACTAACCCTAAACCTAACCCTTACACTAACCCTACCCTAAACATAAAGCTAAGCCACACATTAACATTAATCCTAACACTAACGCTAATCTATCCTAAAACTAACCCTACCCCTAACCCTAACCCTAAACCTACCCCTAACCCTAACCCAAATATTAACCCTAAGACTTATCCTACCCTAAAACTAAAGCTAATCCTAACCATAAAACTTAAACCTCACCCTAACACTACCCCAACCCTAAATTTTACACTAACAATAACCCTAAACTTAATCCCTGACACTAAAAATAACGCAAACCCTAATTTGACTCTAAAACTAACTCTAACCCTAAACATAACCCTAAATCTAACTGGAAACTTAAAGTAACCCTAACACTAACCCTAACCCAGATCATAACTCTAAATCTAAAGCTAATCATAACCCTAATTCTAACCCTAACCCTAAATTTACAGTAAGAATAACCCGAACACTAAACCCATACACTAACCTTAACCCTAAACCTAAACTATAACCCTAAACCTAAACCCTAACACTAACCCTAACCCTTACCCTAACATAACCCTAATCCTATCACTAACTTAAAACTAACCGTAACCCTAACATTAACACTAAATCTAACTCTAACTTCGTACTCTAACCCTAATTCTAACTCTTACCAAAACGATAACCATAACCCCAAATTTTGAATTTACTATAACCCTAAACCTAACCCCTTATCCTAACTCAAATGCTAACTTTAACTCTAAAACTAACTCTAACCCGAACCCTAACCCTAATATTAACCCTAATTCTGACCCTAACCCCAAAATTAAAGCTAATTCTAACCTTAATTCTAAGCCTAACCCTAACACTAACCGTAATCCTAACTGTAACCATAACTCTAAACATAACCTAACACTAACACTAACCCAAATCCTAACTCTAACCCTAAACCTAAAGCCCAAACTAACCCTAACGCTAACCCTCATCCTAACAATAATTCTAACACTAACACTAGTCATAATCCTAACCTTAACCGTAACCCAAACCCTAGCCTAAAACTAACCCTAACCCTAATCCTAACCTGAACCATAACCTAAACCTAACTCTAACCCTAAAACCTAACCCTAACCCTAACAATATCCCTGAGACTAACCTTAGAACGAAATCTAATCGAAACCCTAATTGTATCCCAACCCTAATACTACCCCTAACCCTAACCAAAAACCTAAAGCTAGGCCTAACCGTAACACTAACCGTAACCTAAACCTAACTATAACAGTAACTCTAATTATAAACCTACCGCTAAACTAAACCAAACCCTAACCATAACTCTAACCCTAATCATAACCCTGATCCTTAACCTAAAACTAAAGCTAATCCAAACCCAAAATGGTACCCTAAACCAAACAATAACCCTTATGCTAAATTTAAAACTAACGGAAATTTGAACCCTGACCCCTTAAGCTAAACCTAACTCTAACCCAAACTATAAATGTAAAACTAACCCTAACCTTAACCTCCACCCTATTAACCCTAACCCTGAATTTAACCCTAAAACTAAAGCTAATCCTAAATCTAATTCTAACCTTATCACTAACCATAACACTGATCCTAACCTTAAAACTAAAGCTATTCCTAACTTTAATTCTAAACATATCCCCAAGTTATACACTAACAATAATCCTAACCTTAACTTCTTACCTTAACCCTAACCCTAAACCTAACGCTAACACTAAAGCTAACACTAAAGCTAACTCTAACCCGAATTCTAACCTAAACCTAACCCTAAACCTAGCCCTAACCTAACCATAAGCCTAATCTTAATCATCACCCTAACCCTAACACTAACACTGATCCTAACTCTAACATTTTACCCTAAGCTTCAACCTTACTCTAACTCGAACACTAAGATAATCTAACTCTAACTCTAAAATTAACACTATCCCTAACCCTAAAGCCTAAGCCTAACACTACTCCTACCCTAAACCTAACCTTAACACTAACTGTGCTCTTAACCTTCAACCTAAAGTTAATCATATTGCTAATTCTAAACTTAAAACTAACAGTAACCATAAACATAAATTTTAAATTGGCAATAATCCTGACCCTAACCCTTTAAATTAAAGCCTCAACCTAACCCTAAATTTAACTCCAAATCTATCTCTAACCGTAAACCTAACCCTAACACTAACCCTAACCCTAACTCTATCACTGAACTAAACCAAATCCTAACCCTTACCCTAACACTAACCCTAACCTTGAACCTAACCATAAAACTAAAGCTTATTATAACCCTATTTCTAACCATTACCATAAATTTTACATTTACAATAACCTTAACGATAACCCTAAACCTAACACTTACCTTAACCCTAACACTAACTCTATCCTAAACCTAACCTTAACCCTAATCCTTACTATAAAACTACCCATGAGCTAACCGTAACCCTAACGCTAACCCTAACACTAAGGCTATGTCTAACCTCTTACGCTAACCCTAACCCTTATCCTAAGTGTAAACCGAACGCTAACCTAAACGTAACCCTATACCTAATCATAACCAAACTACTATCTTTAAAAGCTAACCATAACACAACCCTAACCCTAACCCTGTCCCTGATCATAAACTTAAAACTAAAATTAATCCTAACCCTAACTCTAACCCTTTCCCTAATAACAACCTAACCTTAAATTTTAAACTAACAATAACAGTGACCATGAACCCTTACACTAAACCTAAACCTAAACTGAACTTTAGCTCTAAAAATAATTCTAACTCTAACCCTAACCCTAACCCTAACCCTAATATTAACTCGGACACTGATCCTAACACTAAAACTAAAGCTAATGCTAACCTTAATTCTAACCTGAACACTAACACTAACCCTAACCCTAATTTTGCGCTAACAATAAACGTAAACCTGATAACTTACGCTAAACCTAACCCTAACCTTCACTTTTACTCTAAAATTAAATCTAACTCTAATCTAAATGTAATTCATTTATTTTGAGGCTCTACTCTTAGGTAAATTTGCATTTAGGATTATTATATCTTCTTGATGAAATGATCCTTTATATCATTATATATATATCACTTTTTATCCCTGCTAATTTTCCTTGATCTTGATTCTGTTTTGTCTGATATTAACAAGTCACTCCAGCCTTGTATTTTATTATAATTGTAAACATTGGTCAGCTTCTGCACTAATGCCTAAACTTCATCCTAACCTTAACTCTAACACTAACCCTAATCCTGATCTTAAAACTAAAAGTAAAGCTAATCCTAAACCTAAATCTAACTTTATTTCTAACCCTAAATTTTACACTAACAATGATCCTCTTGCTAAACCCTTATCTGCACCATAACCATAACCAAACACTAGGCCTAACTGTAACACTAACCCTAACAATAAATCTAACCCTAACCTAAACCTAACTCTAACCCTAAGCCTAAACATATACCTAACTCTAAAATAAACTTTAAGCAAACCCTAACAGTAACCCCACCCCAACCTAATTGTAATCATAACTCTAACCCTAACACTAATCCTAACTCTAAACTCTGGCCTTAAAATTAACCCTAACTCTAACAAGAACCCTAAGCTAAACCTAAACCTAAGCCTAACCCTGAACCCTAACCCTAACCCTAACCTTCATCCTGAGTTTAACCATAAAACTAAAGCTAAATCAAACCCTACTTCTATACCTAACCCTAAAATTAACCCTAACCCTAAATTTTACACTAGCGATAACTCTAACCCTAACCACTTATCCTAAAAGTAATCCTAAACCTAAAGCCACACCTAATCCTAACACCATCCCTAACCCCAAATCTAAACATAACCTAAACCTAACCCTATCACAAACCAGAAATTAAATGTAATCCTAACACTAACCCTAACACTAAACCTAACTCTAACCCTAACACTGATCCTAACCTTAAAACTAAAGTTAATCCTAACCCTCATTCTAACCTTATCCTTAACTATAATCCTAAAAATAAATTTTAATGTAACAAACACCCTAACCTAACCCCTTAATCTAAAGCTAACCCTAACAATACCTTTAACTCTAAAACTACCTCTAACCCTAAGACTAACCCGAACACTATCCTTAACACTCACTCTAATACTAACCTAAATCGAACACTAAATCAAACCCTAACTTAAAACTAATCTTAACCCTAAAGCTAACCCTGATCCTAACCTTAAAACTAAAACTAATCCTAAACCTAATTCTAACACTAATCCAACACTAACCCTAACCTTGAATCTAACCCTTAAACTAAAGCTTATCGTAACAGTATTTCTGACCATTACCTTAAATTTTACATGACAATAATCCTAAAATAACCTTAACACTAAGACTAACCCTATCCTAACCCTAACTCTAACACTAACAATTACCAAAAATCTACCCATAACCTAACACTAACCCTAAAACTAACCTGAATAATAATGCCATGTCTAATCTCTTACCCTAACCCTAACCCCAATCCGAACCCTAATCCGAACACGAACCTAAACCTAATTCAACCCCAACCTTAACTGAACAGCTACCTTTAAGTCTAACCATAACACTAACCCTAACTCTAACCCTATCCCTGATCATAACCTTAAAACTGAAATTAATCCTAACCTTAATTCTACCCCTAACAGTAACAATAACCTAACCTTAAATATTAAACTAACAATAACACCTTACATTTAACCTAACCATAATCTGAAAGTTAAATCTAAAATTAACCCTAACTCTAACCCTAACCATAATATTAACCCAAACAATGATCCTTACACTAAAACTTAACCTAAACCTAACCCTAATTTTAATCCGAACACTAACACTAACACAAACCCTAAATTTTTCACTAACAATAAACCCTATTACTAATATAAATCGAATCATATCCCTAACCCTAACTTAACTGTAAACCCAATCCTAATCCTAACCCCAACCTAAACCTAACCCTAACCCTAACCCTAACCTAACCCTACCCTAACCTAACCCTAACCCTAAACCTAACCATAACTCTAACACTAATCCTCACTCTAACCTCTTAAGATAACCTTGACCCTAATCCTAACCAGAAGCCTAACATAACCTAACCTTAAATTTAAACCTAACACTAACGCTAACCCTAACGCCTAACCCTAACAGGAACCCTAACCCTAACCTTATTCCTACCCTTAAAATTAAAGTTAATCCTGACCCTAATTCTAACTCTAACCTTAACAATAACCCAAACTCTAAAATTTAACTTAACAATTACCCTAATCCTAACTCATAACATAAACCTAACAATAACCCTAAATTTAACTCTAAAACTAGCTCTAAACCTAACCTAATTTTAACATTAACCCTAATCCTGACCTAACCCTAAAACAAATGTTAATCCAAACCATAATTCTAACCATAATGCTCACACTAACCCTAACCATGAACCTAACCCTAAACTAAACCTGAAGCTTCTCCTAACCCTGTTTCTGCCCATAACTCTAACAATAATCCTAACTTTAACCCTTACTCTACCTAAATCTCACCCTAATCCTAATTTTACAATAACAATAAACATAACCCTAACTCTAACCCTAACACTAACCTTAACCCTAAAAGTAACCCTTACTTAAACCTAACCCTAACTCTAACCATTACGAAAAATCTACCCTAACTTAACTCTAACACTAAAATTAACCCTAATACAAATGGTATATCTAATCTCTTACCCTAACCCTAACATTAAACCTAACAATTATACTAACTCTAAACTTTAAGCTAACGCTAACCATGACACTAACCCTAACTCTAACCCTAATCTTAAGCTAAACATAACCCTAACCCTAGGTATATATATATATATATACATATATACATATATATATATATATATGTATATATTATATATATATATATACATATATACATATATATATATATATGTATATATGTATATATATATATATATACCCCTAAATTAAACCTAACCTGAACCCTAATGGTAACCCAACTCTAAATTAACTTTAATGCTAACCCTAAACCTAATCCTAATCGTTACTCTAAACTCTTACAATAACTGTAACCCTAAACCTAATCCTAATCGTTACTCTAAACTCTTACAATAACCGTAACCCTAAACCTGATCCTAACCCTAAAACTAAAGTTAATCCTAACCCTAATTCTAATGGTAACTGTAAAACTAACCATAATTCTAAATTTTACAATATCAATAACGCTAACCCTAAACCCTTACACTAACTCTAACATGTTATGCTAACCCTAACCCTAAATCTAAAGCTAAACCTAACTCTAACACTAACCCTAACCCTAACAGTAACTTTAACCTAAACCTAAATCTAACCCTGATTATAAACCTAACCATAACCTAAACCTAACCTGTACCTAACTGTAACCCTAATCCTAACCTAAATCTATTGCTAACCCTAACATTAACACAAATTCTAAATTTGTTACACTCCCTCTAACCCTAATCTGAACATTAAAGCTAACCCTAATCCAAAATCTAACCTTAACTCTTTCCTAAAATTAAAGATAATCCTAACCCTAAATCTAACCCTAACACTTACACTAAAACTATCTCTAAATTTTACACTAACAATAACCCCAAACCTCACCCCTTGCCTAAACCTAAACCTAAACCTAAACCTACTTTTAACTCTCAAACTGATCCTAACACTAACATTAACCAAAACATAAATCATAACCCTGATCCTAACCCTAAAATTAAAGCTAATCCTAAGCCTAATTCTAACCCGAACCCTAACACTAACCCTAACATTAAATTTTAAGCTAATAAACCAAAACCTAACTCCTTATCATAAACTTAACACTAAATCTAACTTTAAGTCTAAAACTAAACCTAACTCTAACCCTAATCCTGACATTAACCCCAATGCTGATCCTAACCATAAAACTAAAACTATGATAAACTTAATTTTAAACCTAAACCTAACACTAACCCTAATCCTGATACTAACACTAACAGTAAAGCTTATCCTAACCCTAACACTAATCCTAACCTTAAACCTAACCCTAACCTAAATCTCACCCTAATCCTAAACCTAACAATAAACCAACCCCTAAACTAAACATTACATGGAACCTAACGGTAACCCTAACCCTAACCTAATCCTAACCCTAACCCTAACCCTAATCCTAAAACTCACCCTAATCCTAAACTCTAACCATTACCCGAACCGTAATACTAAAACTAACCCAGATCCTAACCCTAAAACTTAAGCTAAACCTAACCATAATTCTAAACCTAATCATAAATTTTACACTAACAATAACTCTACCACTAACACCTTAACCTAAACCTAACACTAAAATTAAAGCTTACACTAACCCTAAGCAAATCTTAACCCTAACACTAATCCTAACTCTAACCACTTACCCTAACCCTAACTCTAACCCTAAACCTAACCCTAATCCTAAAGCGATCCTAACTCCAACCCTAACCCTAAATCTAATCCTAAATAGTGCACTAACAATAATTGTAACCCTAATTCCTTCCCCTTAACATAATGCTAACCCTAACTTTATCTCTAAAACTAAACCTAACCCTAATCCTAACTATAACCATAACCCTAACCCTATCCCTGATCCTAATCATAAAACTAAAACTAATACTAACCCAATTCTAAACCTAACACTAAATTTGACTCTAAACGTAACCTTAACCCTAACCCTAACTCTAACATAAATACTAACCCTGATTCTAACCCTAAAATTATATTTAATCCTAATCTGAAAACTAAACCTTACCCTGACACTAACACTAACCCTAAACCTAACACTGACCCTAAACCCTTATGCTAACTGTAACCCAAACCCAATCGACAATGCTACCAGTAAACTGAACTTAACTGGAACCCTAACGGTAACCCTAACCCTAACCTAACCATAACCCTAACACTAAACCTAACATGAATCCTAAATCTAACTTCTTAACATAACCCTAACACTTTATGCTAACATTAATCCTAACCCTAACACGAACCAAGATCGAAAACTAAAATTAAAGATAATCCTAACCCTAATTCTAACCCTAACTTAAACACGAAACCTAACTATAAATTTTACACTAACAATAAACCAAAACGTAACCCCTTACACTAAACATAAACCTATCCCTAACTTTAACCCTAAAACTAACCCTAACCCTAACCCTATCACAAAACTAAAGCTAAATCTAACCTAAGTGTAAACCTAACATTAAAACCTTACCTGAAACATAAGCGTATCCCTAACACTAAACCTTAACCCTAAACTTAATCCTATCCCTAACCCAGATTCTAACCCTAAAACTAATGCTACACCTAACCCTAACACTAACCCTAACCATAAATTTTAAACTAACAAAAATGTTAACCCCAACCCCTTATCCTAAAAGTAACCCTAACCCTAAATTGACCTCTAAAACTAATTCTAACCTTAATCTTAACCCTAACATTAACAACTATCCTTATCTTAACCTGAAAAGTAAAGCTAATCCTAACTGTAATTCCGACTCTAAACCTAACACTAACCATAAACCTTCTCCTAACCCAAAAACTAAAGCACATCCTAACCCTAACAATAATACAAATCCTACAGCTAACCCTTACCCTAACACTAACCCTAAACCTATGTCTTACCCTAACCTAAACCTAACCATAAACCTAATTTAAATCTAAAGGTAATCCTAACTCTAACTCTAACCCTAAATTTTAAACTAGCAATAACCCTAGACCTAACCCCTTATCGTAAACCAAACCTTAAATCTAAATTTAAATCTAAAACTAATCTTAACTCTAATCGTAACTCTAACATTAACTCGAACCCTGATGTTAACGCTAAATCTATAGCTTATCCTAAACCTAACAATAATTCTAACCATGACCCTTACTCTAACTTAAACCTACCCTAATCCTAAAACTAACCATAAACGTACCCCTAAACTAAACCTTACCCGAGCCCTAGCAGCAACCTTAAAACTAACTTAATCCTAACCATAACCCTACACCTAACCCTACCCCTAAACCTAACATTATATCAAACCCTGATCCTAACCCTAAAAATCAAGCTAATGCTAACCAGAATTCTAAAGCTAACCCTAACACTTACCCTAACTCTGATCCAAACCCTAACACTAACGCTTATCGTAACCCTAATTCTAAACCTAACCCTAAATTTAACACTAACAATAACTCTAAAAGTAACTGCTTACCCTAAGCCTAACCCTAAACATAAAGCTAACCCTAACCATTACACTAACCCTAACTCTAATGCTAGCCCTAACCTAAACCTAACCCTAAGCCTAACCATGAAGCTAACCCTAAACTAAAACTAACACGAACCATAAAGATAACCCTAACTCTAACTTGACCTTAACAATAATCTTAACCCTAACACTAATCATAAATCTAAACTCTTACCCTAACTAAAACACTAACCCAGATTCTGACGCTAAAACTAAAGCTAATCATAAGCCTAATTCTATTCCTAACTCTAACACTATCCCTAAGCATATATCCCTAATCTAAAGCTAACCCGAACCCTAACGGTAACCTGAACACTAACCTAATCTTTACTGTAACCCTAAACCTAATCCTAATAACTTATTCTAAACCAAACAGCAACCTTATACCTAAACCTAAACTTGATCCTAATGCTAAAATTAAAGCTAATCCTAACTTTAACTCAAACCCTAACCCTAACTCTAAATTTAACTCAAACGTAAACCTACACCAAACTCTAAAACTAACCATAAACCTAACTCTAAGCTAAATCTAAGCTAAATCTAGAGATAGGAATCTCTAACCCTAACCTTAAATCTAACCCTAACACCAACCAAACCCTAACCTAAACCTAACCCTAAACCTAACACTTATCCTAAATCTAACCTCTTACACTAATGCTAACCCTAAAACTAACCTTAATTTTACCTAATCATACTCTCACCTCACTTACACTATGACCCTAACACCTAACCCTAACACTAAGATTACCTTAATCCTAATCCTAAACACTGTCAACATGTATACCTAACCCCTAATCCCAACCCTATGGTTTCTGCTAACCCCTTATTTTAACTCTTACCCTAACACTAACAGTAACCATAAACTTAAACACTAACCCAAACCAAATCGTAACCCTAACCCTAACCCTAATCCTAACCCTGAGTAAAACCCTAAAACTAAATCTAATCCAACCCTAATTCTATCCCTAACCCTAAGACTAAACCAAACCCTAAAATATATACTAAAAATAACTCTAACCCTAATCTCTTAACTAAAACCTAATCCTAAACCGAAAACTAACAGTAACCTTAACACTAACCCTAACCCTAACCCTAACCATAACCTAAACTTAATCTTAATCCTAACCCTCAACATAAAGCTGCCACTAAACTAAACCTAACCTTAACACTAATACTAAAGCCTAACTGTAACACTAACCCTAAGCATAAAACTGATGCTTATGCTAAAACTAAAGGTAATCATAACCCAAATTCTAACCATAACCCTAACAATAACAATTGCCATCCATTTTAAACTAACAGTAACACAAAGCCTAACCCCTTAAGCTAAACCTAACCCTAACACCAAATTTAACTCTAAAACTCACCCTAACCTTAACCTTAACCATCACATTAACGCTATCCCTGAATCCAATCTTAAAACTACAGCTAATCCTAACCCGAATTCTAACCCTAACCCTAACACTAACCATAAGCTTGTACCTAAACCTAAAACTAAAGATAATAGTAAGTTTAATTCTAACCATAAACCTGAATTAAACACTAACAATAATTGTAACCTTAACCCTAACCATAATCCTAACCTAACCCTAACCCTGAATTATACCTAACCCTAACCCTAACATTAACCCTATTCCTGATCATAACCCTAACCTAAAACTAACGGCAAACCTAAACTAACCTAACACTAACCCTAACACTAAACCCTAACCTTAACCTGACCCTAACACTAAACCTAACATTAACCCTAAACCCTTATTCTAACCCTAACCTTAATCCTAACCCTAAACTTAAACCATAATTTCAACCGTAACCCAACACTATCCCTAATCCTAAGGCTAAAACTGAAACTAATTCTAACGCTCTCACTAACCCTAATCCTAACTCTAACTCTAACCTCTTATGCTAACCCTAACCCTAAACTTAAAGCTAACCCTAACTCTAACAGTAACCCTAAGCCTAACATTAACTCTAACCTAAGCCTAACCCTAACCCTATCCTTAAGCCTAAACCTAACCAGAACCCAAAACCTAATACTAAACCTAACACTAAAGCTAACCCATATATTAACCCCTAGCTACTCCTAACACTATTTCTAACCTTAACTCTAAAACCTATCCCAATACTAAATTTTACACTAACAATAGCCCTAATGATAATCCCTTACCCCAAACCTAACCCTAACCCTAACTTTAACTTTAACATTACCTCTAACTCTAATATTAAACCTAACAATAACCCTAACCTTGATCCTAACCCTAAAACTATAGATAATCCTAACCCTAATTCTACCTCTAAACCTAAATTTTACACTAACAATAAGAGTAACCATAACCCTTTACCCTAACCCTAAATCTAAACTAACCTTATCCTTAAACTCTAACCCTAATGATAACCGTAACCTTATTTCTGATCCTAACGCTAAAACTAAAGCTAATCCTAAACCTAACCCTAACCCTAAACCTAACTCTAACCTCTTAGGCTATCTCTAACCCTCAACTTAAAGCTAACCATAACTCTAACTCTAACCATAAATCTAACCCTAAGCAAAACGTAACCTGACGCTAACTCTAACCCTATCTCTAAACCTAACCCTAAAGCTAACCTAACCATAACACTAAGCCTAAAATTAATCCTAAATCTTACATCTTAAACTGAACACAACCCTAACCCTAACACTAAACCTAACCCTAAAATTTACACTAACAATACCACTAACATTATATTCTTACCCTAACCCTATCCCTAAACTATAGCTAATCCTAACTAACACTAACCCTTACCCTAAGCATAACCCTAATCTAGACTAAGCCGAATCCTAAACCTAACCGTAAATCTATAACTAAAATAAACCTAACCTGAAACCTAAAGGTAACCCTAACACTAAACTAAAACTAACACTAACCCCAAATCCTAAACCTTACCATGACACTAAGGCTAACCCTAACGCTAACTTCTTATTGTACCACTAACCCTAAAACTAACCCTAACCCTAACTTAAATCCTAACCCTAACCGTTACCCTAAAACTAACCCTGATCCTAACCTAAACAAAAGAGCTAATCCTACCCCTTATGCTACCCTTAACACTAAATTTTACGCTAAGAATAATCCTAAAACTAACCCCATACTCTAACCCTAACTCTAAACGTAATGCTAACCCTAACCTTCAACTTCAGCCTAACCCAAACCCTAAACATAATACTAACCTTAACCTTAACAGTAAACTTAACCCTACGCCTAAACCTAACCCTAACCCTAAACCTAAGCCTAACACCAACGCTAACCCAAAAACCTAAACCTAACTGTAACCCAAACCCTAAATTTTACACTAAGAATAAACCTAAACCTAGCCCCAAATACTAACCATAATTGTAAACCCAATGCTAACCTTAATCCTAACAGAAACCATAACACTATCCTAACCCTAATCCTAGCCCTAACCATAACACTAATCCTAACTCTAATCACTTACCCTAACCTTAACCCTAACAAAACCCTAACATAACCCTAATCCTAACCCTAATCTAAATCTAACCTTAACCAAAACCCTAACCCTAACCTAACCCTAACCTTATTCCTGACCCTAACACTAATCCTTTAGGGTAACTTTAACAACTTACCCTAATCCTAACCCTAACCCTAACCTTACCCTAACGCTAAACCTAACCTTAATCCTAACCTAAAACCTAACTCTAACCCGAAACCTAAAATAACCATAACCCTAACCTAAACCTAACCCTAACGGTGACTATAACTAATTCTACACCTAATCCTAACCCTAACACTAATCCTAACTGTTATCTCTTATGCTATCCATCACCCTAAACATAACTGTAACCATAACACAAAACATAATGCTAACCCTAACCCTAACTCTACCTCTAACACTAACCTTATCCCTAACCATATCCCTAACCCTACTCTAAACCTAAACCTAACGTAATCCTAACCCTAACTCTAACCCTAACCCTATCCCCAACCATGACTCTAACTCTAACCCTAACCAATCCATAACCATAACACTAACCCTAACCCGAAACCTAACCCTAACCCTAACCGTAACCCTTATCCTAACACTAAAGCTAAACCTATCCCTAACATTAAATCTAAATCTAACCCTAAATCTAACACTAAACCTAACACTAAACCTTAGCCTAACCCTAAAGTTAACACTATCCCTAATCATAACACTATTTCTACACATAGCTCTAACAGTAACACCTAACCCTAACGCTAACACTAACTCTAACCCTAACCCTATCCTAACTCTAATTCTAACCTAAACCTAAACATCACCCTCACCCTAACCCTCACCATAAACTTATCCCCAAAAAAACAATAAACCTCACCTTCACCCTCACTCTAACCCTAACGCTAAATCTAACACTAATTCATACGTTAAAATAACCCTAACACTGTCTCTAAACTAACAATAACCCTAACTCTAACCCTAATTCTAACATTAACTCTAAAACTAACCCTAACCCTAAGCGCTTACTCTAACCCTAAACGTAAACCTAACATGAACCTTAACCCTAACCTTAACCCTAAACTTAAAGTTAACACAACTCTATACCTACCGTATACCTTATCCTCAACACTAACCATAACCCTGAACCAATCATTTGCTCTAAATCTCACCCTCACCTTAACCCTGAAACCAACCCCAACCCAAATCATAACCCTAACTCTTTCCTAACACTAAGCCTAATATTAACCTAATCATAAACCTCACACTCAGCCACACTCTAACCCTAAACCTAACCTTAACCTTAAGTTGAACCGTAACATAACACTAGACCTGACTCTAACCCTAACCTTATCCCAAAATTTAACCCTAAAACTAACCCTAATTCCAAACCAAGCCTAACCCTAATGCTAACTCTAACCCCTAACCCTAACCCTAACACTAATCCAAATTATAACACAACACTATACCTAACACTATACCTAACCCCAACATTAACCCTAAGCCTCAAACAATCAGTCAGAACCACACCATCACTGTAACCTAAAACATTACAGTAAACCTAACCCAAACTTCAAACTTAACCTTAAAACGAACCTAACATTAACCCTAACCATAAAATCTAAATTTAACTCCAACATTAACACTAACCGGAAACCTAATCCTTACACTAACACTAACCTAACCCTATCCCTGAACCTAATCCTAATTCTAAACATAACCTAACCCTAAAGCTAACCCTACCTAATTTATAAACTAAATCTAAACTAATTCTAACCTAAACCAACACTAACCCTATCTCTAAACCTAACACGAACCCTAAACCGAACCCCTTACCATATCATTAAGCCCAACCTTAAACCTCACCCTATTTCTAACCCTAACCCTAACACTAACCCTAAAATAACACAATCCTCACCCTAACCTAACCCTAAAACTAACTCTAAACCTAATACTAACCTTAATCCTAACCCTAACTCCAACCCTAATCTAACCATACCTAAACGTTACCCTAAAAAAATCTAACCACAACTCTAAACTAAACCTAACCCTTCCCCTAATTTAACTCTATTTTAAACCTAACACTAACTGTACCACTAACCTTAAACCTAACATTAACCCTAAACCTAACCCTAACCTAAAACCTAAAACTAAACCTAAAGATAACACTAACCCTGCCCCTAAATTAATCCCTTATTTTAAACCTCACCCTCACACTTACCCTAATACTAACCCTAACACTAACTTTATCCTAACCAAGAACATAACCTTAACCCTAACCCTAAATAAAAACTAACCCAAACCCTATCACTTAACTCTACACTAATCTAAACAAAACCTTATCGCTATCGCTAACACTAACACTAACCTAACCTTAACAATAACCTGTAACCCTAACCCTAACCTAAACGAAACCGTGACCATAACCCTAACACTCAACATAAAGCTAACCCTAACTTAACCATACCCAAACCTAAACCTAACCTAAACCTAAACGAAACCCTATCCCAAACCTGTAACCATAACGTTAACTGTAAAATAAACCAAACAAGAGACAAATTGTAGACTGCACTTCAGGATAGGGAAATCAGGCATTCAAATGATAGTTTCCTTCGTATTTGCTGCGTACTTTCTACAAATTTTACAGTATTTCTATCTCTTCTTAATGGCAAATAGTGAAAAGAAGTAAAAACAGCATACTACAGTTCCTCGCTGCAGTCTCATGTCTTTTCAGCTTATACACTCTCTTCCATAGCACAGAAGCCTGAACCCGCTTCGTACGAATTTCTACAATGAAAACTCCCCGGTTTCCAGGATTAATTTCACACCTTGTAGTTTTGGAAGATTCTCGTTTTGATTCTGGAAGTACAATTATCAAGTCGCTTCTTAGAACAATACTGCAGCCCATTCAACGTACCTATATATCACTTAGCGGAAAGGATGAATACGGAGCAGCATTTCTAAACAGAAGCTTACAGAGTGGATGTGCATCTTTCCAAAGCCTTAGCCTCAAGTATTATTCGTCAGCGTGGTCAAACTTCTGAATTAAGTACATTTACATCCCTGCCTTCATTTTTCAATGCTAGACTATGTCCGTCTAAAACCTTAAACGGTTTCAATTTCCACATGGAGTAGCAAACATGTGGTGTTCATGTATGGAACTGCGCTTCTGAGGACACAGATTCCTACCACATCCTCCCCAGAATGATTGCCCTTCAAATTACTCTTCGATACTACAGGCAACACACTGTGGCATTTTGATTTTTTGGCACAGAAGAAAGACTGTATATGAAAGCTCTATGTGTGCCACTATTCTGAACTACAAACAAGCTGCCACTGTATTACTACCTGCTCATGCATTCTAGGCAGATGCCAGCGTCAAGAGGATAAAGGTCAAGAGTGTTTCCCACCAGCTATGTGGAAGTGAAAAGAGGGCACGTCAAATCAGATCTATAGCTATGACACCCCGAGAGTGATCATCACTCATGTCAAAAACAACATTGCTAAGAACTTGCTCAAGTCAAAAAATGTATTACCCGAATGACGGTCAAGAACTGCTTTTCTTTTATGTCCAGTGTTAGCTTCCTGACTGACTTCAAAGAATATGCCAGTACGACTACCAAATCTTTGACTGAACTTCTACATGACAGAAAGAAGACATTCAAAAGAGAATTTCCTTGCATGTGCTGCAGACTTTTTCTACAGTTGATAGCATTTCTCTCTGTTCATAATGGCAACATTTGAAACAAAGTATTGAAACCCAAACCATGCCATATTGTTAATCAATGCAGTCTAATGTCTTTCCAGCATATACGCTCACCTGTAAAAACAGATGCCTGAACTTGCTTCATACGAATTTCTGCAATGAAAACTGCCAGGATTACAGCATTAACTACGCTCTTTGTAGTTATTGGAATATTCCAACTTTGCTTCTGAAACTACTGTTTTCAAGTCATTCCTTAGAACAAGACTGCAGCCCATTCAAAATACCTGTATATCACTTAGGATAAAGGATGAGTATGGAACACGGTTTCTAAACAGAATCTTCTAGAAAGAAGCAGCACTTTTCAAAGCCTTTGCCTCAAACATGATTCATCAGAGTCATCGAAACTCTGAAATTCGTATATTTGGTTGCAGCGTACATGCTCCAAAATTTGGTCTGAGTCCTTCTCATCAACCTTGGGAGACGGTTTCAATTTTCACACACAGAACAAAAGATTTGAGAGTCGTATATGGGTCGCGGCTTCCGAGAACACAGACTTCAAGCACATTCTCATAAAAGGGATTTCTCTACAAGTTCACCTTGGACACTGCACGCCACATACAGTGTCTTTCTGTTTTCCTGAGCAAAGATACACTGTATCGGAAAGCTCTAATCTGCCACTAGTACAAACTACAAAGAAGCTGCCACTGTATTACGACCTGCTCGTACACTGTAGGCAGACAGCAAGCAAAGAGCACGGATTTCAAGACAGTTTCCCACCGGCAATCTGGTACTGAAAACTGCACACGTCCAAACATATCTACAGTTAAGTCTGATTGGGATTGAGCAACAATCATATCAAAAACAATGGGACCAAGATCAGACTCAAATAGAAAATGTATAACCCGATTGACCAGCAAGAATTGCAATTTCCTTCTGTACGTTAGTAGAGTGCCAACTGATTTCACAAAATATACCAATAGAAGAGACAAATTGTTGATTGCACTTCTGGATGTAGAAATCAGGTATTCGAATGTTAGTTTCCTTTGTACGTGCTGCACACTTTCTCCAAAGTTGACAGTGTTTCTA
Organism: Pteropus medius; assembly: GCF_902729225.1. NCBI lineage: Eukaryota > Metazoa > Chordata > Mammalia > Chiroptera > Pteropodidae > Pteropus > Pteropus medius. The sequence goes on along the minus strand of NW_024349164.1, from coordinate 55,675 downwards.
TCTCTTCTTAATGGCAAACGGTGAACCGAAGGATGAAAACATCATACCACATTGTTCCTCACTGTAGTCTCATGTCTTTTCAGCATATACCCTCTCTTCCATAACATGGAAGCCTGAACCCGCTTCGTACGAATTTCTACAATGAAAACTCCCTGGTTTCCAGGATTAATTTCACATTTTGTATTTTTTGAAAGATTTTCACTTTGAATCAGGAAGTACAATACTGCAGCCCATTCAACATACCTGTATATCCCTTAGCGAAAAGGAGGAGTACAGAGCAGCATTTCTAAACAGAAGCTTACAGAGTGGATGCGCATCTTTCCAAAGCTTTAGCCTCAACTATTATTCGTCAGCGTGGTCTAACTTCTGAATTAAGTACAATTACATCCCTGCCTTCATGCCTCAAAGCTGGACAGTGTCTGTCTAAAATCTTTGGAGATGGTTTCAATTTCCAGATGGAGTAGCACACAAATGGTGTTCATGTATGGAACTGTGCTTCTGAGGACACAGATTCCTACCACATCCTCTCCAGAATGATTGCCCTTCAAATTACTCTTCAACACTACAGGCCACATTGTGGCATTCTGATTGTTTTGGCACATGAAAAAGACTGTATACGAAAGCTGTATGCATGCCATTATTCCCAACAACAAACAATCTGCCACTGTATTACTACCGATTAATGTTTTCTAGGAAGACGCCAATGTAAAGAACATTAAGGTCAAGAGTGTTTCCCACCAGCTACTTGGAACTGAAAAGTGGACACGTCAAAACAGATCTAGAGTTATGGCACACCGAGAGCAGCATTTCTATACCAAAACTTAAAACTAATGCTAAACCTAACCCTAACCCTAACCTCAACCTAAACCTAACCCAAATCCTAACTATAACCATAAACCTACCACAAAAATAATCCTTGCTCGGACGCTTTAGAGAGGCCTAATCCTAAACCCTAAGCGTAACACTAACTCGAACACTGAAACTAACCCTGATCCTAACCATAAACCTAAAGCTAATCCTAAACCTAATTCTAACCCTAATCATAAATTTTACACTAACAATAATCCTAACCCTAACATTTACAGTAAAACTAACCCTAAGGGTAAAACTAGCCCAATCCCTAATAGTAATCCTATTTCTAACACTAACCCAAACCTTGATCTTAATCCTACAACTAAAGCTAAATTTAAGCCAATTCTAACCCTAATCCTAAATTTTATACTAACAATAGCATTAACCCTAAGTGGTTTTCGTTACGATAATCTTACAATACAGCTAAGCCTAATTCTATCACTAAGCCTATTCCTAAGCATAACCTTAACCTAAACCTAACCCGGACCCTAACAGTAAGCCTAACACTAACCTAGCCCTAACCCTAACCATAACCTAAACCTAAATTTAACCGTAACACTTATCATAAGCCTAAACCTAAACTAGACCTGACCCAAACTCTAACGGTAACCCTAACCCTAACCTAACCCTAAACCTATCCCTAAGCCTAACAGAAACCCTAAATCTAACTTCTTATCCTAACCCTAACACTTAACCTATTCCTAACCCTATCTCTAAATAAGATCCTAACCCTAAAGCAAGATAATCCTAAACCTAATTCTAACCCTATCCCTAACACTAAACCTAACTCTGAATTTTACACTGACAATGACCCAAAACCATAATCTTAACCGTAAACCAAATCTTAACTATAATTTTAACTGTAAAACTAACCCTACCACTAACCGTAACACTAAACCTAAAGATAACTCTAATCTAAGAATAACCTAACACTAACCCTAAACTTACCTGTAACCCTAACCCTAACCCTAACCATAAACGGTAATGGAAACAGTAACCCAATCCCTAACCCCTTACCATAAAGCTAACCCTATCCCTAACAACAAACCCTAATCCTAATCCTAACATTAACCCTAACCCTGATCCTAACCCTAAAACTAAAGCTAATACAAATCCTAATTCTAACTCTAAAACTAACACTAACACTTAGCCATGAAACTAACCCTTAACAAAAGCTTATTCGAACTCTATTTCTAACCCTTACCCTAAATTTTAAACAAACAATAACCCTAACTCTAACTCTATCTCTAACACTAACCTTAACCCTAACAGTAACCCTAACCTAAACCTAACCCTTACACTAACTCATACCATAAATCTCCCGGTAACCTAAACCTAATATGAAAACTAACTCTAATACAAATGTTATGTACTAACTCTTACCCTAACCCTAACACTAACCCTAACCGTTATCTTAACCCAAAACTGAAGCTAACGCTAACCCTAACACTAACCCTAACTCCAACTCTAACGCTAACCCAAACGCTAACTTAAATTTAACCTTAAACCTAACCCGAACTTTATCCCTGATCCTAACCCTAAGACTAAAGCTTAACCTAACCCTAATTCTAACTGTAAAGCTAACACTAACCCTAACTCTAACACTAACCCTAACTCTAACAGTAAATGTAACCTAAACCTAAGACTAACCCTAACGAAAAACCTAAAACTAAGTGTAACCTAGCCTGTCCCTAAAGGTAACCCTAACCCTAACCTTAACATAGCCCTAATTCTAACCCTAAGATTAACACTAAACCTAAATCTAAATTTTCACTAACAATAACCCAAAACATTACCACTTACCCTAACCATAACTTTAACTGTAAAACTAACACTAAATCTAAAACTAACCCGAACATAAGAGTAGCCCTAATCCTAACACTAACCTTACCCCAACTCTAACTCTAACACTAACATGAACCCCTAACCCAAACCCTAACCATGTTCCTAACCACTTACCTTAATTCTAACCCAAAACCTAAAACTAAACCCTAAACCAAACATTAAAGCTATTCCTAACCCTGTTTGTATCACAAAAGCTAATGCAAACCCTAACACTAACCCTAAACCTACCCATAAATATTACACTAAAAATAACCTTAAGCCTAACCTCTTATCCTAACTGTAACCCTAACCCTAAATTTAACTCTAAAAGTACCGCTAACATTAACCTTAACCCTGATATTAACACTAACCCTGATCCTATCCTTAAAATAAAGCTAATCCTTACCATAATTCTAACCCTAACCCTAATACTAACCATAAAGCTGTTCCTAACCGTAAAAGTAAAGTCAATTTTAACTGTAAACCTAATCCTAAACCTCTCTTTAACCATAACCCTAAACATAAACCTAATCCGAACCCTAATCCTAACCCTAAATCCTAAAACTAACGCTAACCCTAACACGACCCCTAATCCTAAAATTAAAACTAAAGATAATCCTAAACCTAGTTTTAACCTAACTCTTAAACTGCCCCAACTCAATATATTACACTTACAATAACCCAAACCCTAACCTCTTACCCTAACCTAACGTTAAACTTAACTTTATCTCTAAAACAAATCCTAACCCATACCCTACCCTAACAGTGATACTAACACTAAAACTAAAGTTCTTCCAAACCCTAATTCCAACCTCAACCAGTAATTTTACACTAACAATAACCTTAAGCCTAATCCCTTATACTAACCATAAACCTAAACCTAAATCTAAGCCTAACCCTAACCCTAACATAAACATAACCTTAATCCTAACTCAAACCATAATCCTACCCATCAAATGAACCTTACCCGAACCCTAATAATAACCCTATCCCTAACCTAATACTAACCCTTATCCTAACCCTAACCCTAACTCTAAACCTAACCCTTACCCTAAACCTAACCCTAAAACTAATGCTAACCCAAACCTGAATAGGAACCCTAACCCTAACACTAACCCTGAACCTGAACCTAACCCAAAAAACTGAGGCTAAATCTAAACTAATTCTAACCCTAACACTAAATTTTACACTAACAATAATCAAAACCCTAACTTCTTACCCTGAATCTAACTCTAAATATAAATTAAATCTAAAACTGACTCCAACCATAACCCTAAACATAACAGTAACCTGAAACCTAAGCTAAACCTAATCTTAACCCTATCCCTAAACCTATCTCTAACCTTAACACTAATCCTAACTCTAACCTCATACCCTAACAATAACACTTACCATAAGCCTAACTCTAACAGTAATCCAAATCCCTTACCATAACCCTAGTCCTAACGTTAACTCTAAAACTAACCTCAACCCTAATTTTAACATTAACTTTAACCATAAAATAGAATGTAACCCTAAAACTAAAGCTAATCGGAACTCTAATTCAAATCCTTACCTTAACACTAATGATAACCCTGACCCTTGCCCTATATTAAAGCTAATCCTAAATTTAATTCTAAACATAAACCTAAATTATACACTAACAATAATCTTAACCTTAACCCGTTACCTTATCCATAAACCTAAACCTAATGATACCCTATCTCTAACACTAACTCAAATACTAACCCTAATCCTAACCAAAATCTAACCTTATACCTAACCCTAACTTAACCCTAAACCTAAACCCAACCCTAACCCTAACCTAAACCTAAACCTAAACCAAACTCTAACCTAAACCTACCCCTAAACCTAACCGTAACACTAACACTAATCCTCACTCTAACCACTTACCCTAACTTGACCCTAACCCTAAGCAGAACCCTAATATAAGCTAACCTTAACCCTAAATCTAACACTAACCCTAGCCCGGAAGGCTAACCCTAAACTGAACCCTAACCCTAATGCTATTCCTACCCTTAAAATTAAAGTTAATCCTAACCTTAATTCTAACTCTAACCCTAAAAATAACCCTAACTCTAAATTTTAAACTAACAATAACGCTAATCCCAACCCATAACATAAACCTAAGCCTAACCCTAAATTTAACTCTAAAACTGACTCTAAAGCTACCATAATTTTAACATTAATCCTAATCCTGATCCTAACCCTAAAATTAATGCTAATCGAAATGATAATCCTAACCCTAATGTTCACACTAACCTTAACCCAGAACATAACACTAAACTAAAGCTTATCCTAAAGCTATTTCTAGCCCTTACTCTAAATTTTACATTAACAGTAACCTTACCATTAACTCTAACCCTAACACTAATCCTAAACATAACAGCAACCATTACCTAAAGCAAATCCTAACCCTAACCCTTACGTTAAATCTATCCCTAATCTAACCCTATTCTAAAATTATCCCTAATACAAGTACTATAACCAACTTCTTAACCTAACCCTAACACTAAACCTAACCATTATATTAACCCTAAACCTTAAGCTAACGGTAAGCATAACACTAACCCTAACCCTAACCCTAACCCTAACCTTAAACATAACCTTAACCCTAAATATATATCTACCCCTAAATTAAACCTAACCTGAATCGTAATGATAACCCAACTCTAATGTAACCATAATGCTAACCCTACCCTAACCCTAATATTAACTTGACCTCTTACCCTACCCTGATACTAACGCTAAAACTAAAGCTAATCCTAACCCTAATTCTAACCGTAACCATAAAACTAACCCAAACTCTAATTTAACACCTTACACTAACTCTAACATCTTACACTAACTCTAACCCTAAATCTAATGCTAATCCTAACTCAAACACTAACCCTAAACCTAACAGTACTCTAACCTACACCTAACCCTAATGCTAACTATAAACCTAACCATAAGCTAAACCTAACCTGGCCCTAAATATTACCCTAACTCTAAACCTAACCCTAACACTAACCTAACCATAATATTAAAGCTAATATTAATCCTAACTCTAACCTCTTTACCTAAAATTAACCTTACAACTATCCCTAACCTTAAACCTAACAGTAACTCTAACTCTAACCCTAATCCTAACACTAATCCTAGCTTTAACATCTTGCCCTAACCCTAACCCTAACCCTAAACCTAAACTAAAGGTAAACCTAATCCTAACTCTAGCCTAACCATAAACTCAACCCTAATTTTAACAGTAATCCTAACTCTAAACACTTATCCTAAAGACTACCCTAAACCTACGCTAACCCTAACCCTAACACTAACCCTAACTCTTAACCTAACACGAACCCAATCTCTAAATCTCATCTGAACTTAACCCTAACCCTAACTCTAACTTAACCCTAACCATAACTCTAACTGTAACCTAAACCTTATCCTAAGGCTAGAATTCACCCTGTCCCTGAACGTAACCCTTACTTTAACTTTAAAACTAACTTTAACTCTAACCCTAACACTGACCTGAATTTTACTCTAACCCTAATCCTAATCCTAACCCTAACTCTCAACTAACCCTAACCCTAACCATATTTCTAATCCTAACACTAACTCTAACCCTAACCCTGATCCTAACCCTCAACAAAAGCTAACCTTAACCCTAACACTAACCCTATCCCTAACCATAACTATAAGCTACAACTAACCCTAATTCTAAACATCAACTTAAACCCACTCCTAATCACAACCTAACCCGAAATTTAATGGTAACCCTAACACTAAACTAACCCTAACGCTAACCCTAAATCCTAATACTAACCCGAACCATAACACGAATCCGAACCCTAACCTAACCCTAACCTTAAACCCTAACCCTAGCAGTGATCCTAAAGCTATCTCTGAACCTAACACTAAAACTAAAGCTTATCCTAGCCCTAATTCTAACTCTAAACCTAAAACTAACCATAACCATAAATTTTAAACTAAAAATAACACTAACCCCAACCTCTTATCCTAAAACTAACACTGAATCTAACTTTAAGTCTAAAACTAACCCTAACTCTAATCTTAATACTAACATTATCCTGAACTCTGATCCTCACCCTAATTATAAAGCTAATGATAACCATAATTTTATACCTAGTGTTTAACTAGGTTAACACTAACACTAACCCTCATCCTAACCCTAACACTAAAGGTTATCCTAACCCTAACACTATACTTAACCTTAACCCAAACCCTAACCTAAATATAACCTTAATACTAACCCTAACCATAAACCTACTTTTAAACTAAACCTTACCCGACGCATAATGGTAACCCTAACACTAACCTAATCCTAAAACTAACCCTAAACCTGACCATAAGCTTAACATTAACCAGAATCCTTCTCCTAACCCAAAAACTCAAGCTAATGCTAACCACAATTCTAAAGCTAACCCGAACACTAACCTTAAACCTGATCCTATCCTAAAACTAACGCTTATCCTAACCCTAATTCTAACCCTAACCCTAAAGTTCATACTAACAATAACTCTAAAATTAACTGCTTCCCCGAACTTTAACCTAACCCTAAAGCTAATCCTAACTCTAACAAAAACCGTAACTCTAACCCTAGCCCTAAACATAAACCTAACTCTAACTTTAATCATAAACGTAACCCTATACTAAACCTAAACTGAACCCTAAGAAAACCCTAAGCCTAACTTAACCTAAGCCCTATCACTAACACTAACACTAATCCTAACTTTAAATACTTAACCTAATCCTAATCCTAACCCTGACACTAACCCGAAAACTAAAGTTAATCATAACCCTAATTCTAAACCTAACCCTAAATTTTACACTAAAAATAACCCTAACTGTAACCCCTTACGCTAATTCTAATGCTAAACCTAAAGCTAACTCTAAAGAAAAAGCTAACCTTAACAATAACCAAAACCTAAACCTTATCCTAAATGTAAACCTACACCTAATCTAAACCTAACCCGAACACTAATATTAACCCTAAGCATAACCTAATCCTAACTCTATCACGAACATTAATTCTAAGTCTAACCTCTTACCCTAATACTACACTAAACCTAATCCTAAACCTAAACCTAACCCTAAACCTAATTCTAAACCTAAAGCTAAGCTTAACTCTAACATAAACCCTAACTGTAACCCTAACCTGTACCCTAACTCTAAACCTAACGCTAATCCTAACCCTAAAACTAAAGCAACTCCTAAATCTACATTTAACCCTAACTCTAACAGTAAACCTAATCCTAAATTTTAAGCTAACAATGACCCGAACCCTAACCTCTTGCCCTAAACCAAACACTAACCCTAACTTTAACTCTAACACAAACCCTAACTCTAAACTTAACCCTAACATTAACCCTAAAACTGATTCTAAACCTAAAACCAAAACTAATCCTAACATTAATTCTAACTCTAAACATACATTTTTACACTAACAATAACACTATCCATTAACCCTTACCCTAACTATAACCCTAAACTAACCCTAACCTTATTCCCTAAACTTATTCCAGATCCTAATGCTGAAACTAAAACTAAACCTAAACCTAACCCGAACCTTAACTCTAACTCTAACCTCTTACGCTAACTCTAAACCTCAACCTAAAGCTAACACTAACTCTAACGTTCACCCTAACCCTAACACTAACTCTAACCTAAACTTAACCATAACTCTAACCCTAAACATAAACCTAACCCTAAGCTAAACGTAAAATGACGTTAAGTCTAACATTAACTATAAACCTGACCCAAATGCTAACCAAACCATAACTATAACCCTAACAATAATCCTAACATTTATGTCTTACCCCGAACATAAATCTAACCCTATCTCTAAACCAAATCCTAAATTTTACATTACCAGTAACACTAACCCTGTTTACTTACGCTATCCCTATCCATAAACCTACCACTGAACTAAACCTAACCAGAACCCTAATGATAACCATAACTCTAACCGAACCGTAATTCTAACCGGAACTCAAATACTCAAGCTAAATCTAACCTCGTAACCTAACCCTAACCCTAACCTGAATCACTAATCCCGAATAACCACTTACCTAACCCTTAATTTAACCCCTAACCTAACTCTAAATCCTACTCTAACACTAGCCCTAAACCAAACCCCTTACTCTAACCCTAACCCTAAACCTAAAGCTAAGCCAAACCCTAACACTACTCCTAACACCAACTCTAATCTAACCTAACCCTAACCCCAACCCTACTCCTAACCTTAACCCTATCATTAACCCGAACCCTGATTCTAACCCTAAAACTAAAGCTAAACCTAACCCTAATTGTAACCCTAACACTAACACTCACCCTAACACTTATCCTATCCTAAAACTAATGCTAATCCTAACCCTAATTCTAATCCTAACCTTAAGTTTACACCAACAATAACCCAAACTCTAACCACTTACCCTAAGACTAATCCTAAACCTATAAATAAAGCTAACTCTAAAACTAGCACTAACCCTAACCCTAAGTTTTACACTAACAATAACCTGAAGCCTAACTTTTTACCCTAAACCTAAACCTAACCCTAAATTTAACTCTAAAACTAACCTGAACCTTAACCTTAACCCTAATACTAACCATAAAACTGATACTAACCCTAAAACTAAAGGTAACCTAACCCTAACCCTAACCCTAACCGTAAAATTATAGCTTATGGTAACCCTGACCCTAACCATAACTTTAACCCTAAAACTGATTCTAACACTAAAACTAAAGCTAATACTAACTCTACTTCTAAGACGAACACTAACACTAACCCTATCTCTAAATTTTACACTGACAGTATAACTAAACCTGACTACTTAACGTAAACGTAACCCTATCCCAAACTTTTACTATAAAATTAACCTAAACCTAAACTCACATGAGCCGTGACTCTAACACTAACCCTAACTCTGAGCCTAACACTAAACTAAAGCCAATCGTAACCCTAATTCTAACTATAATCTGAAATTTGACAGTAACAATAATACTGAGCCTAACCACTTATACTCACTCAAATCCTAAACCTAAAGCTAAGTCTAACTCGAACACTAGCTCTAACACTAACCCTAACTCTAACGCTAATCTAAATCATATCCTAACCCTAACCCTAAACTTATACCTAAACATAAAGTAAAACTTACACAAACTTAACGGTAACCTCACCCATAAACTAAACCTAATCCTAACCATATCCCTAACACTAATCTTAAATATAATGTCTCTACTTAAAGCTAACTCTAACCCTAACCCTAACACTAATTCCTTATACTAAATACAAACCTAACCCTAACATTAAACCTAATCCTGATTCTAACCCTAAAACTAAAGCTAACCCTAACCCTAATTCTAAAGCTATCACTAACACTACCTCTGATCCTAAGCTAAAACTAAAGGTAATCCTAACCCTAACCTTAAATTTTACAGCAACAACAAACCTAATGCTAACCCCTTACCCTACCCTAACCCTAACCCTACCTCTAAACTAAACCTAACGTGAACCTAACGATAACCGTAACCCTAACCCTAACACTAATCCTAACTCTAACCCTAAGCCCTTATTCTAACCCTAACCCTAACCCTAATCCTAAACTTAATCCCTAAACTAACCCTAAATTTTAAAGAAACAATAAAACTAACCCTAACTCCTTACAGTAAACCTAACCCTAAATGTAACTTTAAGTCTAAAACATACCCTAACCCTAACTCTAACCCTAACATTAACTCTAATACTGATCCTAACACTAAAACTAAAGTTAATCCTAAACTTAATTCTAACCCGAACACTAACACTAACCCTAATCCTAAATTTTAAAATAAAAATAAATTTAAACTTGACGCCTTACACTAAAGCTGATCCTAAAGGAAACTTTTACTCTAAAATTAAACCTAACCATAACCCTAACCCTAAACCGAAACCTAACCTTAACACTAACAATAACCCTATCCCTGATCCTAACACTAAAACTAAAGTTAATCCTAACTCTAATTCTAAAGCTAACTCTAAATTTTACATTAACAATGATGCTAACCTTATCCCCTTACCTTAACCCTAACGCTAAACCTAAAGCTAAGCCCAATCATAACATTGACCTAACCATAACGTTAACCCTAAACCTAACCTAACCCTAAACCCATACCTAACCATAACACTAATCCTAACTCTAACCTCTTACTCTAACCCTAACCCTAGCAAAATCTAATGCTAAATCTGAACGCTAAACCCTTACCATAACACTTACCCTAAACCTAGACCTAACCGTAAAAATTAAGCCTAACAGTAACACTAACTCTAAACTGAACCCTATCTTAACCCTAAAACTAAAGCTAATCCTAAACCCTACTTCTAATTTTAAACCTAACAATAACTCATAGCCAAAATTTAAAACTAACAATAGCCCTAACCCTTACCCAAATCCCTTAATATAAACCTAACCCTAACTTTAACGCTAACCATCACCCTAACCCTAACACTAACTATAACCCTAAACATAACCCTAACCTTAATTATAACAAGAGCCCTAATCTGATCCCTAAACCTAAGACTAACCCTAAACCCCTAACACTAACCCCAACCCTAAGCCTGATCGTAACCCTAAAACTAAATCTAATCCTAGAGTTAGTGTTACTGTTAGGGTTAGCGTTATGGTTTGGTCAAAGTTATGATTGGGCTAATTCTAATCCTGACCATAACATTAATCCTAACCCTAAATTTTAAACTAACAATAACTATAACTGTAATCTCTTACCCTAACATTAACTCTAAACCTAAAGCTAACTTTACCCCTAAAACTAACCTAAACATAAACCTAACCCTAATGCTAACAATAAAACTACCATAATACTAAACCTAACCCGAACCGTAATGGTAACCCTTACACAAACCTAACCCTTAACGTAACCCTAAGACTAACTCTAGTTTAAATCTAACCTCTTACCCTAGCTCTAACCCAAACCTTAACCATACCCTAAACCTAACCCTAACCCTAACCTAATCCTAACCATAAAACAAACCCTAAATTACCCTACCTCTAACTAAACCTAACTTGAACCCTAACGGTAATCCTATCCCTAAACGTAACCCTAACCCTGACCCTAAAACTAAAGTACAAACTTGACCCTAACCTGCGACTAACCTTGAAATTAACCCTAAATCTAAAGCTAATCGTAACCCTAATTCTAACTCTAACCCTAACATTAATCTAAACCCTAAATTTTAAGTTAAAAATAACCCTAACGATAACCACTTACAGTAACCCTAACCCTAAACCTAATGCTAATCCTAAGACTAACACTAACCCTAACACTAACCCTAACCTAACCCAACACTAACGCTAACCTTAATGCTAACCTTAAACCAAATCCTAAATCATAACACTCACAGTACCATAACCTTACTCTAAACATACCCCAAACACTAACACCAGCCTAAAACTAACCTTAATCTTAACCATAAACTGAAAACTAAACTAAACCGTACTTGAAACCTAACAATAATCCTATCCCTAACCCTAATACTAACACGTACCCTATCCATAAAATTAAAGCTAATCCTAATTCTAATATTAACCATAAGCCTAACACAATTCTCACCTTAAATTCTAAACCTAACCATAACCCTAATCATAACGCTAAATATTACACTAACAATACCCCTAACTTTAAGCCCTAACCCTAAACCTAACCCTAACCCTAATTTAATTCTAAAACTCACTCTATCCCCAACCTGAACCCTAAATCTAACCGTAACCTAAAACGTAACCCTAACACTAACCCTAATGCAGATCCGAACCCTAAATTTAAAGCTAATTCTAACCGTAATTCAAAACCTAACTCTAAATTTTGCACTAAGAATAACCCTAACACTAACCCCAACCCTAACCCTAAACTAATCCTAACTCTAAACTCTTACTCTAAACCTAACCCTAACATTAACCCTAACCTAACCCTAACCGTAAAACCAACATTAACCCTACCCTTAACCCTAGCACAAAACTAAACCTAACCTTAATTCTAACCATAAACCGACTCCTAAACTAAAACTTATTTGAACCCTATGGTAATACTATCGCTAATCCTAACCCTAAACCTATCCCTAACCAGACCCTAACTCATACTCTATCCCTCACCCTCACCTAACAAAGAAATTTCAACCTAATCCTAATTCTAAACCTAACCCTAAAACTAATCCGAAGCCTAAAACTAACTCTCACCATAACCATAACCCTTACTTAAACTTAACCTTAACCCTAACACTAATACTAACTCTAAAATCTTATGTTAACTTTAACCCTAACCTTAACTCTAACCTAAACCTCACCCTAATCTATTCCTAACCATAATCCTAACCCTAACGCAAATCCTAACTCTAACCTCTTACCCTAACCATAAGTCTAAACATATCTATAACCCTAACGGAAACTGTAACGGTAAATTTTACAATAACAATACCTGTAAACTTAACCCCTGTCCCTAAACGCAACCCTAACACTAATTTACCTCTAAAACTAACTCTAACCCTAACATAAACCCTAAATCTAACCCAAAGCTGAAAAGTAAACCTAACACTAACCTTATCCTAGATCCTAACTGAAATCTAAGATAAGCCAGCCCCTAATTATAAATCTAACACTAAATTTTACACTAGGGATAACCCTAAACCTAACCCCATACCCTAAAACCAACCTTAAGCTTAATGCTAATCTTAATCCGAACAGTGAACCTAACACTAACCCAACTCTAACTCTAACCTTAACCCTAACCCTAATCCTAAAACCTAAACCTAAACCTAAACCAAACACAAACCCTAATCCTAACAGTAAAACTAACCCTAACCCCTAACCCCAACCCTAACCCTAACACTAAGCCTAAATTAAACATAAACCTCATCATAAGCCTAAACTAATCCTAGCCCGAATCCAATTTTTAACACTAATCCTGACTCTTACCTCTTACACTAACCCTCACCATAAACATAACTGTAACTCTAACCCAAACCATAGTGCTAAAACTAACCATAACCCTATCTCTAACCCTAACCCTAACACTAACCCTAATTAAACACTTAAACTCAATCTAACCCTAACCCTAATCCTAAATCTAACCCAAATCTTAAACATGACCCTAACACAAACACAAACACTAACCCAGATCCCAGCCCTAACTGTAAAGCTAATCCAAACCTAATTCTAAATTTTAGCTTAACCCTAAATTTTATACTAAGAACAACCCTAACCAAACCCCATTCACTAACCCTTACCCTAAGATAAATCTCAGGCTTCCCTTAACCCTAACAATAACCCTAACCCTAACCCTAAATGTAACCTAAACCAAACCCTAACACTTACCCTAAGCTAACCCTAAACCTAACCCAAAACATAAACCTAAACCAAATCCTAACCTTAATCCTAACACTAACACTAACCCTAACCATAATCCCATACCCTAAACCTAACCCTAAACCTAACGCTAATTTTATCGCCAACAGGATCCCTAACCCTAACCCTAACACTAACCCTAACCCTAACACTAAACCTAACCATAAACCAAAATCTAACCCTAACCCTGAGGCTACACTAAAACTAACCCTAACCGTAACCCTAAACTACTCATAACCCTAATCCTAACCCTAATACCAATTTTAACTCAAACAACTTACTCTAACCATAACCCTAAATATAACTGTAAAACTAAACCAAAACGTAACGTTAAACGTAACACTAACCTTAACTCTACCGTAACACTAACCCTAAGCCTAAAACCAACACAAACCCTAAACCCTAAACCTAACCCTAACCTTAAACTTAAACCTATCCCTAACTCTAAATTTTACACTAACATTAAACCTAACCTTAACCCGAATTTAACTCTAACACAAACACTAACCCTAACTTTAAATCTAATCGTAAACCTATCAATAACCATAACAGTAACCCTAACCCTAACCTAACCCTAACACTAAACCTAAGCCTAATACTAACCTAAATGGAACCCGAACCCCAATCCTAAACTAATCCTATACCAAATTTTAACTCTAAAACTAATCCTAAATCTGACCTCTTACCCTAAATTTAACCTTAAACATAACCATAAACGTAACCCAAAACCTAATGCTAAAACTAACCATAACCCTAACCCTAACCCTAAACCTAACTCTAAACTCTTACCCTAAACCTAAACTTAACCTTAAACCTAACATAAACCTAACCCTAACCCTAAACCAAAACTAAACCTAAACCTAATCCTTACCCGACAATTAATTCTAACTGTAACCTCTTACCCTAATTCTAGCCTTAAACATCACGGTATCCCTAACCAAAATCATAACACTAAAACTAAACCTAACCCAAAAGTTAACCCTAAATTTTGCAATAACAATAAGCCTAACCATAAACCCTGATCCTAAACCAAACCATAACCCTAATTTAAATCCAAAACTAACTCTAAGTCTAAACCTAAGCCTAAATCTAAAGCTAATCCTAACCCTAGATTTAACCTTAAACCTAAAATTACACAAAGAAGAACCCGAACTCTATCTCCATATCCTAAGCCTAACAGTAACCCCAAACTTAACCATAACCCTAAACCTAGTGCTAACCTTAACCCTAAGACTAAACAGTACCCTAACCCTAAACCAAATCCTAACACGAATCCTAACCCTAACTCTAACCCTTACCCTAAACCCACATCCTAACTCTAACCAAAACTAATGCTAAACTTAATCCTAACAGTAACACTTAACCTAACCCTAACCCTAACCTTAACCCTAACCTAAACGTAACCCTAACTCTAACCCTAAACTAATCTTAACCCTAATTCTAACCACAACACTAATCCTAAATCTAACCTCTTACCCTAATCCTAACCCTAAACATAACTGTAACCATAACCCAAACCATAACGCTAAACCGAACCAGAAACCTAACCTCGACCCTATCCCAAACCATAACGCTAAACATAACCGTAACCCTAACCCTAACCCTAAACTTAACTCTAAATCTAACCCTAACAGTAACCGTAAACCTAACCCTAACACTAATCCTAACTCTAAACTCTTACCCTAACCCTAACCCAAACATAATGTAACACTAACACAAACCATAACGCTAAACTTAAACCTATCCCTAACGCTAACCCTAAACCTACCGTAAAACTAACCCTAACCCTAAACCCTAAACCCTAAACACATCCCTAACGCTAACCCTAAACGTAACTCTAACAGTAACCATAACCCTAAACCTAACCTAACACTAACACAATTCCTCAATCTAACTTCTTATCCTAAACCTAACCCTAAACGTAATCCTAACCCTAACACTAACAAAGATTCTAACTCTAAAACTAAAAACATCTTATTTCTAATTCTAACCCTAACCCTAAAACTAACCCTAACTCTTAATTTTACACTAACAATAGCCCAAAACAGAAAACCTAACCGTAAAACTAATCCTAACTATAACTTTAACTGTAAAATTAACCCTATCACTAACCGTACCACTAATCCTAAAGATAACTCTAACCCTCAGAGTAACCCTAAAACTAACACTAAGCTTACCCGTAACACTAACCCTAACCCAAATACTAACCACTAACACAAACCTTAACCCTAACCAATTACCTTAACCCTAACCCTATCCCAAAAAATATACCCTAACTATAAACTTAAGCCTAACCCTAACCCTGATCCTAACCCTAAAACTAAATTTAACCCTAAACCTAATCCTATCCCTAACCCTAATTTTAACTCTAACCTTAACCCTGCTTCTAACCATAAGATAAAGTTACCCCAAACCGTAATTCTAACCCTAAACTATAATAATATTTCCAACCCTAAATTTTAAACTGACAATGACCCTAATCCTAATCTCTTACCCTAATTTTCACCCTAACCCTAAATTTAACTATAAAACTAAACCTACCCCTAACCCTAACCCTAAATTTAACTCTAAAAATAACTCTAATCCTAATCCTAAAACTAACCCTAACTGTAACCCTAACCTTAAACTAAGCGTAAATCTAATCTTTACCCTAACCTTACCCTAAGACTAATCCCATCTCTAATCTATTACCCTAAACTAACCCTAAACCTAAGGCTAACCCTAACCCTAATCGTAACTCAAAACTAACCCTAGCCCTAACATTAACAGTAAACCTAACTCTTAATCTAACCCTAATTCTAACACTTACCGTAATGATAACTCTAAAACTAAATACTGAATTTACAATAACCCTAATCCTAATCCCGTACTATAACCCTAAGCCTAAAACTCTAAAACTCTAAAACTAATGCTAACCCTCACCTTAACCCTAATAATACCCCTAAACCTTAACTTAACCCCAAAACTAATGCTAATCCTAAACCTACTTCTAACACTAACCCTAACACTAACACTAATCCTAACTCTAACCCTATTCCTAATCCAAAACCTAACCCAAACGCTAACCCTAATTGTAACATTAACTCTAACCATAACAGTAAACCTAATTCTAATGTTAACCCATAACCCTAACATATCTCTAACCCTAACACTAACCCTAACACTAACCCTAACTCTAAAATCTTAACCTAACACTAATCGTAAACTTAACCCTAACTTAAATGTAAACCTAACCCTAACCGTAACTGAACCCTAACCTAAATCTAACTCTAAACCTAATCCTAACCTGAACCGTAACCTATAACTAATGCTAACCCTAAAACCTAATCCTAACCCTTACAATAATGCTGAGTCTAACCTTAAATCTAAATCTAATCAAAACGCTAATTCTATCTCTAACCCTAATACTAAACCTAACTCTAAATTTTACACTAAAAATAACTAAACCTAACACCTTATCCTAAACTTAAAATTAAATCTAAAGATAACGCTAACGCTAACACCAACCCTAACCCTAAACCTAACTGTAACCTAAACATAACCCTAACCGTAAATCTAATCATAAACCTACCTCTAACTAAAACTAACCCTAACCTTAACACTAAAAATTAACCTTAACTCTAACCCTAATCATAACCCTGATCCTTACTCTAAAACTAATGCTAATCCTAAGCCAAATT
Source organism: Pteropus medius (assembly GCF_902729225.1). NCBI lineage: Eukaryota > Metazoa > Chordata > Mammalia > Chiroptera > Pteropodidae > Pteropus > Pteropus medius. Next base: position 37,926 of record NW_024349164.1, on the reverse strand, counting down.
CTAACCCTAATCTAACAATAACTCACTCTAAATTACAAACTAAGAGTATCCCGGACCCTAACCCCTTATACTAAACCTAACTCTAACCCAACTTTAAATCTAAAACTAACCCTAACCTTAATCTCCACCCTAATATTAACCCTAACCCTGAATCTAACCCTAAAACTAATGCTAATCGTAACTCTAATTCTAACCCTAACGCTAACACTAACCATAATCCTGAACCTAACCCTAAAACTATAGCTATTCCTAGCTTTAATTCAAACCATATCCCTAAATTATACACTAACAATAAACCTAATCTTAACTGCTTACCTTAACCCTACCCTAATGTTAACCCTACCCTAAACCTAAGGCTAACCCTAAAGCTAACACTAACTCTAACCCTAAATCTAATCCTACCTGAACCAAACCCTAAACCTAAAACTAGCCTAAAGCTAAGCTTATCCTAATACTCACCCTAACCATAACAATAACTCTAATCCTAACACTAACATTTTACCCAAACCTTAAACCTTACCCTAACTCGAACCCTAACATAACCTAACCCAAACCCTAAAACTAACATTAACCGTAAACCTAAAGCATGACCATAACCATTACCCTACACTAAACCTAATCCTAACCCTAACTGTGCTCCTAACCTTAAACTAAAGTTAATCTTATCCCTAATTCAAACCTTAACCCTAAAAAGAACCCGAAACATAAATTTTAAACTAAAAATAACCCTGACCCTAGCCCTTTAACTAAAAGCTCACCCTAACCCTAAATTTACCTCTAAATCTATCTCTAACCCTAAAACTATCCCTAACACTGACCCATACCCAAACTTAAATCTAACCCTAACACTAAGCCTAACACTGATCCTAACTTAAAACTAAAGTGAATTCTAACCCTAATTCTAACTCTAACCCTAACAATAACCATAATACAAAATTTTAATCTAACAATAACCCTAGCCCTAAAGACTTACCCTAAAGGTAACCCAAAACTTAAATAAAACTCTAAAAGTAACTCGAACCCTAAGCCTAACACTAACAGTATCCTTAACCTTACCTCTAACCCAAACGTATATCAAACCCTAACTCTAACCCTAACTTAAAGCTAATGCTAACCCGAACCCTAACTCTGATCACAACCTTAAAACTAAAGCTAACATAACAACTAATTCTCATCCTAACCCTAACACTAACCCTAACCTTGAAACTAACCCTAAAACTAAAGCTTATCGTAACCCCATTTCTAAATATTACCTTAAATTTAACACTGGGAATAATCCTAACGATAAACCTAACCCTAACACTAACCTTAACGCTAACACTAACCCTATCCTAAACCTAACCCAAACCCTCACCCTTACCATAACTCTACCCATAACCTAACAGTAACCCAAACAGTAACCTGGGCACTAATGCTATGCCTAACTCTTACCCTAACCCTAACCCTTATCCTAACCCTAACCGAAAACCTAACCTAAACCTAAACCTACCGCTAACCCTAACAAATCCACTACCTTGAAAGCCTAACCATAACACTAACCCTAACCCTAAAACTATCCCTGATCATAACCTTAAAATGAAAATTAATCCTAACCCTAATTCTAACCCTTTCCCTAACAATAACATACCTTAAATTTTAAACTAACAATAACAGTGATCATAACCTTTTACACTAAACCTAACACTAACCTGAATTTTAACTCAAAAAATAACCCTAACTCTAACTCTAACCCTAATATTAACCCGAACATTGATCCTAACATTAAAACTAAAGCTAATCCTAACCTAATTGTAACGCGAACACTAACACTAACCCTAAGCCTAAATTTTGCAATAACAATAAATCTAAACCTGACCACTTACACTAAAACTAATGCTAATCCTAACTTTTCCTCTAAAATTAAAACAATCCTTATCCTATCCTTAAACCTTATCCTAACCATAACTCTAACACTAAACATAACCCTGATATTAACACTAACAGTGAAGCAAATCCTAAACTTAATTCTAACCCTAAACATAAATTTTACACTAGCAATAACCGTATCCCTATACATTTTTCCTCACAATAACCCTGACCTAAAGCTAAGCCTAACTGTAACACTAAGCCTAACATAACTCTAACCCTAACCTAAAACTAACCCTAACTCCCTAACATATACCTAACCCTAAAATAAACCTTAAGCAAACCATAACGGTAGTCCCACCCCTAACCTAATCCTAATCCTAACCCTAATCCTAACACTAATACTAACTCTAACCTCTTGCCTTCAAACTAAACCTAACCCCAACCAGACCCCTAACCTAAACATATCTCTAACCTTAACCCTAAATCCTAACCCTAACCCTAACCCTGAGTCTAACCCTAAAACTAATGCTAATACAAACCCTAATTCTATCCCTAACTCCAAGATTAACCCTAACCCTAAATTTTACACTAAAAATAACTCTAACCTTAACCACTTATCCTACATCTAACCCTAAATCTAAAGCCAAACCTAACCCTAAAACCATCCCTAACCCTAACCCTAACCATAACCTAAACCTAACCCTATCACAAACCATAATTTAACCATAATCCTAACCCTAACCCTAACACTAACCCTAAAAGAAACACAAATCCTAACCCTAAAGACACACCCTAAACCTAACCCTAACCCTAAACCTAACTATAACCTAACACTAACACTGATACTAATCTTAAAACTAAAGTTAATCTTAACCCTCATTCTAACCTTAACCTTAACAATAACACAAAATAGAAATTTTGATCTAACAAATACCCTGACCTAACCCCTTAATCTAAAGCTAACCCTAACCCTAATTTTAACTCTAAAACTACCTCTAACCCTAAGCCTAACACTAAAATTATCCTTAACCCAAACTCTAACCCTAATCCTAGCACTAACCCTGATCTTAACCTTAAACTAAAGATAATCTTAAACCTAATTCTAACCCTAACCCAATACTAACCCTAACGTTGAATCTAACCCTAAAAATAAAGCTTATCGTAACCCTATTTCTAACCATTCCCTTAAATTTTACAGTGACAATAACCCTAAAACTAACCTTAACCCTAACACTTACCCAATCCTAAACCTAACCCTAATGCTAACACTTATCATAAATCTACCTATAATGTAACACTAACCCTAAAAATCACCCTAACACTAAAGCTATGTCTAAACTATTACTCTAACTCTAACCCCAATCTCAACTCTAAACTGAACCATAACCTAAACCTAATTCTACCCCTAACCCTAACTGAACTGCTACCTTTAAAAGCTAATCATAACACTAACCGTAACCGTAATCCTATCCCTGATCATAACCTTAAAACTGCAATTAATCTTAACCCTAATTTAAGTCCAACCCTAACAATAACCCAACCTTAAATTTTAAACAATCAATAACTCTGACAATAAACCCTTACAGTTAATCTAACCTTAACCAGAACTTTAACTCTAAAACTAAACCTAACTCTAACTCAAACCTTAACATTAACCCGAATACTCATCCGAACACTAAAACTAAAGCTAATCCTAACCCTAATTATAATCCGAACACTAACACTAACCCTAACCCTAAATTTTACACTAACAATAAACCTAAACCTGACAACTTATGCTAAACTGAACCCTAACATTAACTTTTACTCTAAAACTAAATATAAACCTAAGCTTCTCCCTAAACCTCACCCTAACTTTAACTTTAAACTAACCCTAACACTGATCCTAACACTAAAACTAAAGCTAATTCGAAACCTAAATCGAACCCTAACCGTAAATTTTACACTAATAATAACATTATCCCTAACACTTTTCCTCACTCTAACCCTAAACATAAAAATAAGCCTAACCCTAATACTAACCCTAAACATAATTCTAACCCTAAGCTAAACCTAACACTAACCGTAACCCTAAACATATACCTATTCATAAAACAAACCTTAAGCAAACCCTAATGGTAACCCCAACCCTAACGTAACCCTAATCCTAACCCTAACCCAAACACTAAAACTAACTCTAACCTCTTGCCTTAATGCTATCCCTAATCTAACCATAAACCTAACCCTAAGCTTACCCTAACCCTAACCCAATACCTAACCCTATCCCTAACACTAACACTAATACCTTACGCTCTAATGCGAATGCTAACACTAAAACTAACTCTAACCTCTTACTCTAACTCTAACAATAATTTTACAGTAACAATAACCCAACCCTTAACCCCTGACCCTAAATATAACCCAAACACAAATTTAATTCTAAAACTAACTCTAACCCTAAACCTAACCCTAAATATAACTGAAACTTTAAACGTAACCATAACACTAACCCAAATCCAGATCCTAAACCAAATCTAAAGTTAATCTTACCCTTAATTCTAACCCTAATGCAAAACTGACACTAAGAATAACCTGAAATCTAAACCCATACCTTAACCCTAACCCTAAACTTAATGCTAAACTTAACCTTAGCAGTAACCCCAACCCTAACCCTATCAGTAACCATATCGCTAACCCTGAACCATCACCCTAACCCTAACACTAACACTAACCCTAACCCTAAACCTACCCCTAACCCTAAACCCTAGACCTAACCCTAAGCCTAACACTAATTCTAACATTAACGTAACCCTAAACCTAACCCTAACACTACACTAATCATAATTATAAACTCTTACCCTAACCCTTACCCTAAACTTAACCCTAACCTAAACGTAACCATAAAGGTAACCCTGAACTAGTTCTAACCCTAATTCTAACCCTAACACTAATACTAAATCTAACGTCATACCCTAACCCTAACCCTGAACATAACTGTAAACTTAAAACAAATCATAACTCTAAATGTAACCCTAACCTTAAACCAAACACCAACCCTAACCCTAAAACTTAAAGCTCACCCTCACCCTACCAATAACCCTAAATTTTACACTAACTATAACCCTAAACTTAACCACTGACACTAACCTTAATTTACCCCTAATTTAACTCTAAAACTAACTCTAACCCTAACCCTAACCCTAAATCTAACCGAAACCTTAAACGTAACTCTAACATCCAATCTTAACCCAGATCATAACCATAAATCTAAAGCTAATCCTAAACCTAATTCTAACCCTAACTCTAAAATTAGAGTAAGAATAACTCGAAGAGTAAATCCATACCCTAAACCTAACCCTCACCCTAAACACTAACCCTAACCCTAAACCCTAACCATAACAATAACCCTTGCCCTAACCTAACCTTAATCCTATCCTTAAAAGTAACCCTAACCCTAACCCTAACCTAATGCTAACCTTAACACTTACAGTAACCCTAACAGTAACACTAACTCTCACCGTAACACTAACCCTGAACCCTATCCCTAACCCTAAACCTAAACCCTAACCTTAAATCTAATCCTTACCCTAATCTAACCCTAAACCTAACCCTAACCCTAACCCTAACCTTAACGTAAACCTAACGCTAACACTAACTCACACACTAACCAAAACCTAAAGTCTTATACTAACCCTAACTCATACCTAACTGTAAGCTTAACGCTAACAGTAACCTAAAACCTAAATCCTAACCCTAACCTTAACCCTAACCCTATCCTGAACGTAACCCTAACTCTAACGAGAATGCTAACACTAAAGAAACTCTAACTTCTTACTCTAACTGTAACTAATTTTACACTAACAATGACCCAACCCTTAATCGCTGACCCTAAACATAACCCAAACACAAATTAACTGTAAAGCTAACTCTTACGCTAAACCTAACATAAATCTAACTGAAACCATAAACATAACCCTAAAACTAACCCAAACCCAGACCCTAACCCTAAATCTAAAGTTAATCCTAACCTTAATTCTAACCTTAACACTAAATTTATACTAAGAATAACACGAACTCTAAATCCATACCCTAAGCCAGGCTCTAAACTTAATGCTAAACTTAAGTTTAACAGTAACCCTAACCCGAACCCTAACACTAACCCTACCCTAAATCCTACCTCTAACCCTAAATCCTACCCGTAACCCTAACACTAACCCTAACCCTGACTCTAACATTAAGGTAAACCTAAAAATAACCCTAACCCTAACTAATCCTAACTATAAACTCTTACCCTAACCCTAACACTAAACTTAACCCTAACATAAACTTAATCCTAAACATAACCCTGAACTAATCCTAATCCTAATTCAAACCTTAACACTAATCCTAAATCTAACCGCATACCCTAACGTTAACCCTAAACATAACTGTAAACCTAAACCAAACAATAACGCTAAACGTAACGCTACCACTAAACCTAACACCAACCCTAACCCTAAAACTTAAACCTCACCCTAACCCTACCCTTAACCCTAAATTTTATACTAACAATGACCTTAACCTTAACCCTTGACACTAAACCTTACGCAAACCCTAATTTAACTGTAAAACTAAGTCTAACCCTAGCTCTACCCCTAAATCTAACCGAAACCTTAAACGTAACCTTAACACGAACTTTAACCCAGAACATAACCCAAAATCGAAAGCTAATCCTAATCCTAATTCTAACCCTAACTTTAAATTTACAGAAAGAATAACCCGAACACTAAACCCATATACTAATCCTAACCCTAAACCTAAACACCAACCCTGACCCTAATCTTAACGTACCCTAAACATAACACTAAACGTAACACTCATCCTATGTCTAAACTCTTAAACTAACCCTAACACTAAAGTTAACCCTAACAGTAACCCTAACTTTAACCTTAACCCTAACCTTAACATTAACATAACCCTAAACTGAACCCTAACCCTAACACTAATACTAACTCTAAACTCTTACCCTAAACTTACGCCTAACCTTAACCCTAAATTAAATTTAATGTTAAACGTAACCCTAAACTAATCCTATCCCTAATTCTCACACTAACACTAATCCTAACTCTACCCTCATACCATAATCCTAATCCAAAACATAGCTGTAACCCTAACCCAAACCATAACGCTAAAGTAAACCCTACCCCTAAAACTAACCCTAACCCAATTCTAACCCTAATCCTAACACCAACTCTAACCCTAAACGTTACAACCAAACTTAACCCTACCCCAACCCTAAAATTTACACTAACATAACACTAACCTTAAAACCGAATGCAAACACTAATTTAACACTAAAGTTAACTCTAACCGTAAACATAACCCTAAATCTAATTGAAACATTAAAAATAATCCTAACGGTAATCCAAACCCAGATCCTAACCCTAAATCTAAAGCTAATTCTAACCCTAATTGTAAACCTAACCCTAAATTCACACTAAGAATAACCCGAAGACTAAACCCATATTAATACTAAATCTAAACCCTAACCCTAACCCTAATCATAAACCTTAACCCAATTCTAACCATTATCCTAACCTAACCCTAACCCTAACACTAACCCAAATGTTAACGTAAATCTAACACTAACCATAACACTAACTTTAACATAACCCTAACCCTTAAACTAACCCTAACACTCATCATAACTCTAAACTCTTTAAATAAATTTAACACTAATATTAACCATTACAGTAACCTTAGCCCTAAATCTAAACCTAACCCTAATAGTAACTCAAATCATAACTTTAACCCGAAGCCTAAACATAACGCTAATCCCTAAACCTAAACCTAACCCAAACCCTAACTCTAACACCAAATATAACTTTAAACCTAACAATAAACACAACCCTAATCTCTAACACTAAACCTCACCCTATTCCAAACCCTAACTCTAACCCCAAGCATAAACCTACCCCTAAACTCAACCTAACTTGAATTCTAACGGAAATTTTATTCCTAAACCTAAAGCTAACCCTAACCCTAAATCTAAAACTAAAGCTAATCCTAATCCTAATTATAACCCTATTTCATACAGAAATACTAATCCTAATTTTTACACTAATATTAACGCTAACCCTCATACTAAACTTAACCCTAAATTAACCTAACCCGAAAACTAACCATAAATTTAACCCTAACCTAAACCTAACCCTAACCCTAATTTAAACCTAACTCTAATACAATAACCCTAACCCTAAATTTAAACTAATCAAAACCCTAAACCAAACTTCTTACCTAAACCTAACCCTAACCCTAACTTTAACGCTAAAACTAAATCTAACCCTAAATCTAACACTACCCCTAACACTAATGTAACTATACAGTCTTATCATAACCCTAACCCTAATACCTTATTCTAACCCTATCTTTAACCCTAATTCTAACACTAACCTTAACCCCGATCCTAACACTAAGAAAAAGCTAAACATAGTCGTAATTCTAACCCTAACCCTAACAATATTTCCAATCCTAAATTTTAAAGTAGCAATGACCGTAAACCTAACCCTTACCCTAGCCCTTACCTGAGCCCAAACCCTAAACCTAAGGCTAACCCTAACACTAACCCTAACCCTAACCCTAACTCTAACCCTAAACTGAACCCAGACCTAAACTTAACGCTAATTCTAATCCTAACGATAACTATAATTCTAACACTAAACCTAACCCTAACACTAAACCTAACCCAAACCCAAAACTAAAACTAACCCTAACCCTAGTCCTGACCTGAACCCTAACTTAACCCTAACCCTAACCATAAAACATAACCCTAACCCTAACCATAAACCTGTGGCTAACCTAAACTTGAATCTAATTCAAACTGTAATTCTACCCCTAACCCTAATACTAGACATAACCGCAAATTTTACACTAACAATAACTCTAACTCCAGCCCCTTATCTTAACCCTAACCCTAAACCTAAAGCTATCCCTAACCCTAACTCTAACCCTAACCATAACCATAACTTAAACCTAAACCTAACCATAACCCTAACCATAAATCTACCGCTAAACTAAACTTAACCCTAACCGTGACACTAAAGCATGACTGAAACTCTAATCCTAATCATAACACTAATATTTTCCCTAAGTAAAGCTAATCCTAACCGAATTCTAACCATAAACCTAACAATAAACCTTAAACTAAATTTTAAACTAAAGGTAACCCGAAGCATAACCCCTTAAGCTAAACTTAACTCTAAACCCAACTCTAAATCTAAAACTAACCCTAACTTTAACCTCCACCCTAACATTAACCATAACCCTGAATCTAACCCTAAAACTAAAGCTAATCCTAACCCTTATTCTAACACTAACGCTAACACTAACCATAAACCTGAACCTAACCCTAAAACTAAAGCTAGTCCGAACTTTAATTCTAACCATATCCCTAAATTATACACTAACGATAATGAAAACGATAACTGCTTACCTTAAATCTAACCCTAAACCTAACCTAACCCTAAGCCTAACCCTAACTCTAAACCTAACACTAAACCTAAAGCTAACCCTAACCCGACACTAACGAACCCCTACCCTAACCTTACACAAACTCTAAACCTAATAACACTAAACCTAACCTTTAACCCTACGCTATCACTACCCCTGACACTAATCCTAACTCGAAACTCTTACCCTCACCCTAACCTTCAAACTAACATAAACCTGACCCTAACACTAATACTAAGCCTATCGTTAACCCCAACCCTAACCCTAACCCTAATCCTACCGCAACCATAAATTTAACACCAACCCTAACCCTAAACCTAAACCTAAATCTAAACCTAACCCTAACCTAAAGCTAACCCTAACCCTAATGATAAGTATAACCCTGACCTAAACCTGACCGTAACCCTAATTTAAACCTAACCCTAACACTAATCCTAACCCTAATTCTAATTCTAAACTCTTATCCTAACCATAATGCTAACCCTGATCCTAATCCTAAGAATAAATTTAATCCTAAATCTAATTTTAACTCTCACCCTAACACTAACCCTAACTCTAAATTTTACACTGACAATAAATATAACTGTAACCACTTACCCTACCTAACTCTAACTCTAAATTTAAGTGTAAAACAACTGCTAACCCTAAAACTAATATCAACCCCAACAATGATTCTAACCTAAAAACCAAAGCTAATAATAATCCTAATTCTAACAATAACACTAACCCTAAAATCCAACCCTAAACCTAACCCTAAAATTGACCCAAATCTTAAGATTATTACCCTAAAATTAATCCTATCCCTAACGCTAAACTTACCTGTAACCCTAAACCTAACCCTAACACCAACCTAACACTATAATTAATCATAACCCTAAACCTAACCCTATCTCTAACCCTAACCTTAACCCTAACACTAATCCTAACGCTAAACTCTTAACCTAACCCTAATCGTAATCCTAACCCTAACTTACACCTAACTCTAACCCTAACCCTAACCTGAACCCTAACCTAAATTAAGCCTACACCTAAAACCAAACCCTAACCATAAACATAACCCTGAGTCTAAATTTAAAACTAAATCTAATCCAAACCTTATTTCTATCCCTAACCCTAATACTAAAACTAACTCTAAATTCTAAACTAACAATAACTCTAACCCTAACCCCAAACCTAAAACTAACCCTAACCTTAACACTAAAACTAACCCTAACCCTAACACTAAAACTAACCCTACCCCAACCGTAACGTAAACCTAACGCTAACAGTAACTATAATCATAAATCTTCTGCTAAACTAAAAATAACCTGAGCCCTAACACTAAAACCCAACCCTAACTCTAACCCTAATCATAATCCTCATCTTTACCTTAAAACTAAAGTTAATCCTAACCCAAATTCAAACCCTAAGCCTAATAATAACCCTTACCCTAAATTTTAAAATAACGGTAATCCGAACCCTAACTCCTTAAGCTAAACCTAACTCTAACCCCAACATTAAATCTAAAACTAACCCTAACCTTAACCTCCACCCTAACATTAACCCTAACCCTGAATATAACCCTACAACTAAAGCTAATGCTAACCCTAATTCTAAACCTAACGCTAACACTAACATAACCCTAAATCAAACCCTAAAAATATAGCTATTCCTAACTTTAATTCTAAACATATCCCTAAATTATACACAAACAATAATACTAACTGTAACTTCTTACATTATACCTCACCCTAAACCTAAGGCTAACCCTAAAGTTATCATTAATCCTAAACCTAATACTAATTCTAAACTAAACTTACCCCTAAGCCTAAGTGTTAACCTAATCCTAAACCTAAACCTAACCATCACCCTAACTCTAACACTAACACTAAATCTAACACTAACATTTTACCCTGACCTTAAAACTTACCCTAACTTGAACCCTAACATAACCTAACCCTTACCCTTAAACTAAAACTAACCCTAACCCTAAAGCCTAACCCTAATGCTACCTCTACCCTAAACCTAACCTTAACCTGAAATGTGCTCCTAACCTTAAAACTAAAGTTAATCTTATCCCTAATTCTAGCCTTAAACCTAACAATAACCCTAAACATATATTTTAAACTAACAATAACCCTGACCCTAACCCTTTAAATTAAAACTCGGACTAACCCTAAATATAAATCTATCTCTAACATCAAACCTAACACTTACACTAACCCTAACCCTAACTCTGTCCCCAAACTAAACCAAATCGTAAATCTAACCCCAACTAAAATATAACCCTAACTCTATGCTTACACGGATCATAACCTTAAAACTAAAGCTAATCCTACAACTAATTCTAATCCTAACCCTAACACTAACACTAACCTTGAACCTAACCCTAAAACTAAAGCTTATCGTAACCCCATTTCTAACCATCACCTTAAATTTTACACTTATGATAACCCTGATGATAACTCTAGCCCTAACACTAACCTTAACCCTAACACTAACCCTATCTTGAACCTAACCTTAACCCTAAATCTTACCATAAAACTATCCATAACCTAACCGTAACCGTAACACTAACCCTAACACTAATGCTATGTCTAACTTCTTACCCTAACCCTAACCCTTATCCTATCCCTAACTTAAACCCTAACCTAAACCTAAACCTACCCCTAACCATAACGAAACCACTACCTTGAAAGCCTAACCATAACTCTAACCCTAACCCTAAACCTATCCCTGATCATAACCTTAAAAATAAATTAATCCTAAACCTAATTCTAATCCTTTCCCTAACAATACCCTAACTTTAAATTTTAACCTAATAATAACAGTGACCATAACTCCTTACACTAAACCTAACCCTAAACTGAACTTTGACTCTAAAAGTAACCCTAACTTTAATCCTATTCCTAATATTAACCCGTACACTGATCCTAACACTAAAACTAAAGCTAATCCTAACCTTAATTCTAACTCGAAAACTAACACTAACCCTCACCCTAAATTTTGCACTAACAATAAACCTACACCTGACTACTTACACGAAACCTAACCTTAACCATAATCGTAAATATATACCTAATCCTAAAATAAACCTAAAGCAAACCCTAATGGTAATTCCACCCCTAACCTAATCCTAATCCTAACCCTAACCCTAACACTATTCCTAAATCTAACATCTTGCCTTAAAATTAACCCTATCCCTAATCTTCACCCTAATACTAATCCTAACTATCCTCTTAACCTAACCCTAATCCTAACAGTAACTGGAAACCTAACACATTATTCTAACCCTAACCCTAAACTTAATTCCAAAGCATAACTGTAACCCTAAAACTAATCCTGATCCTAACCCTAAAACTAAAGCTAATACTAAACATAATTCTAATGCTGACCATAACATTAACCCTAACTCTGAATTTTAAACAAACAATAACTTTAACCCTAACCCCTTATCATAAACCTAACGCTCATATAACTTTAAGTATAAAACGAACCCTAACCCTAACCCTAACTCAGAAATTAACCTGAACTCGGAACCTCACCCTAAAAACAAAGCTAGTTCGAACAATAATTCTAAACCGAACAATAACACTAACCCAAACCCTGGTACTAACCCTAGCACTAAAGCTTATCCAAACCCTAATTCTAAACCTAACCCTAAATTTTACACTAACAATAACTCTAAACCTAACTCCTTACCCTAACCCTGATCTTAACCTTTAAACTAAAGATTATAATAACCCTAATTCTAAACCCAACACTTATCTTGTTCCTAACCTGAATACTAAAGCAAATCCTAACCCTGAATCTAAATGTAACCCTAAATTTTACACTAACCGTAACACTAAACCAAACTCCTTACCCTAAAACAAACCGTAAATTTAAACCAAAAGCTAACCCTAACCGAACCCTAACCCTAACCATAACTGTAAACCTAACCTAAATCCTAACCCTAACCATAAACCTACACCTAAAATAAACCTTACCTGAACCCTAACAGTAACCCTAACCCTAAACTGATCCTTACCCTAACCCTAAATCTAACGTTAACCCTAACCATAACCCTAAACCCTAACCGTAACCATAACCATATCACTAACCCTAACCCTGATCCTATTACTAAAACTAAAGCTAATCCTAACCCAAATTCTAACCCTAATCATAAATTTTGCACTAACAAAAACCCTAACCATAACACTTTCCTCTAACCCTAACCCTAAAACCAAAGTTAACCCAAACCCATATAGTAACCCTAACCCTAACACTAACACTAACCCTGATCTTAACCCTAAAAATAAAGCTAAATATAACCCAAATTAACCCTAAATCTAAATTTTACACTAATAATAATCATAACCCTAAGCCCTTCCCATGAACATAACCCTAAAGCTAAATTAAATCTAAACCTAACTCTATCCATAACCCTAAACTAACGCTAACCATTACTCTAACCCAAACCTAAAGCTAATGCTAACCCTAACCCTAAAACTACCTCTAACACTAACACTTATCCTAAGTCAAACTCTTAACCTAACCCTAACCGTAACCTTAACACTAACTCTAACCTTAACCTGAAACCCTTACACTAAACCTCACCATAACTCTAGCACTAAATTGTAACCGTAAACCTAACCCTAACCCTAACCCTGATCCTGAAACTAATGCTAATCCTAAACCAAATTCTAACCCTAACTCTAAAAATAAACCTTACCCTAAATTTTAAACTAACAATAACCCTAACAATAACTCCTTAACCTATAAATAAACTTAATCCTAACTGTAACTCTAAAACTAAACTTAACCCTAACCTTAACCCTAACATTAATGCTAACCTTGAATCTAACCCTAAACTAAAGCTAATCGTAACCTTAATTCTAACTCTACACCTAACACTAACGATAACACTAATATTAAAGCTAATCCTAAATTTAATTCCAAACATAAACATGAATTATACAGTAACAATAACACTAACCTTAATCACTTACCTTAACCATAACCCCAAACCTAAACCTAACCCTATTGCTAACCCTAACCCTATCCCTAACCATAACCCTAAATCCTAAACCTAACCCTACCCTAACACTACCCATAATTTTAAGTCTAAAACTAAAGGTAATCCTAAATGTAATATTAACCCTATGTTAAACTAACGCTAACCCAAAATTTTACACTTAGAATAACCCTAACCGTAACCTCTTACCCTAACTAACTCTAACCTGAACTTTAACTCTAAAAGAACCCTAACCCTAACCCTAACATAACTATAACACTGATCCTAACAATAAAACTAAAACTATTCCTCACCATACATCTAAACCCAACCAGAAATTTTACACTAACAATAAACCTAACTTTAACCCCTTATACTAACCATAAACCTAAAACTAAACAAAGGCCCAGCCCTAACGATAACCCTGAAATAAATATAATCTTAAACCTAACCAAAGCCATAATTCTACCCCTCAAAAGAATCTTACTAGAAACCTAATGTTAACCATATCCCTAACCTAATCCTAAACCTAACTCACACCGTAACCCTAACTCTAAACCTAAAACTTACTCTAATCGTATCCCTACTACTAAACCTAACCCAAACCCTAATAGTAACCCTAACCTTAACACTACACCTAATTTTAAGCATAAAACTAAAGATAATCTTAAACCTAATTTTAACCCTATCTCTTACACTATCCCTAACCCAAAATTTTACACTTACAATAACCCTAACCCTAACCTCTTTCCCTAACCTAACCTAAACTTAAATTTAACTCTAGAACGAACCCTAATCCTAACCCTAACCCTAACATTAACCCTAAAACTGATCTTAACACTAAATCTAAAGCTATTTCTAACCCTAATTCTAACCCGAACCAGAATTTTACACTAACAATAACCCTAACTCTAACCCCTTAACCTAACCATAAACCTAAACTTAAATCTAAGCCTACCCCTAACATAAACATAACCTTAATCCTAACCCAAACCATAATCCTACCTCTCAAATGAACCTTACCCTAACCCTAATAATAACCCTATCCGTAACCTAATCCTAACGCTAACCCTAACCCTAACAATAATTCTAATCCTAATCCTTACTCTAACCCTAAACCTAAAACTAATTGTAACCCAAATGCTAATAGTAACCTTAACCCTAACACTAACCCTTAACCTGATCTTAACCCTAAAACTAAAGCTAAATCGAAACCAATTCTAACCCTAATCCTAAATTTTAGCCTACAATAACCATAACCCTAACTTCTTACCCTGAACCTCACCCTAGATATAAATTAACTCTAAAATTGATTCCAAACATAATCCTAAACCTAATGCTAACCCTAACTCTAACCTTAACCTAAACTTAATCTTAACCCTATCGTTAGACCTATCTCTAACGCTAATACTAAGTCTAACCTCTTACCCTAACACTAAACCTTACCCTAACCCTAACTCTAACACTAATCCGAATCCCTTACCTAGCCCTAATCCTAACGTTAACACTAAAATTAACCTTAATTCTAACTTTAACCTTAACATTAACTCTAAGCTTGAATCTAACCCTAAAACTAAAGCTAATCATAACTCTAATTCTAAACCTAGCCTTAACATTAACGATAACCCTGGCCCTAAAATAAACCTAAATTATACACTAAAAATAACCCTAACTTTAACTTCTTAACTTAACCATACCCTAAACCTACTGATAACCATAACTCTAACACTAACTCATATGCTAACCCTAATGCTAACCTAAATCTAACCCTATCCCCTAACCCTAACACAACCCTAAAACTGACCCTAACCCTAACCCTAACCTAAACCTAAACCTAAACCTAACCATAACCTAACCCTAAGCCTAAACCTAACCATAACCCTAACACAAATCCTGACTCTAAACTCTTACTCTAACCTTGACCCAACCCTAACCAGAATCCTACATAACCGAACCTTAACTCTAAACCTAACACTAACACTTACTCTAAAGCCTAACCCTAACTGGAACCCTAAACCTAACCCTTTTCCTACCCTTAAAATTAAAGTTAATCCTAACCGTAATTCTAACTCTAACCGTAAGAATAACCCTAATTCTGAATTTTAATCTAAGAATAACGCTAATCCTAACCCAAAACATAAACCTAACCCGAACCCTAAATTTAACTCTATAACTCTAAACCTAACCTAATTTTAACATTAACCCTAATCCTGATCCTAACCCTAAAACTAATGTTAATCCAAACCGTAATTCTAACCCAAATGCTCTCACTAACCCTAACCCTGAACATAACCCGAAACTAAAGCTTATCCTATCCCTATTTCTACCCCTTACCCTAATATTTACAATAACAATAAACCTAAACCTAAATCTAACACTAACCCTAACCCTAACCCTAACAGTAACCCTTACCTAAACCTACCCTAAACCTAATCCTTACTATAGATCTACCCCTAACCTAACCCTAATCCTACAACTAACCCTAATACAAATGGTGTGTCTAACCTATTACCCTAACCCTATCACTAAACCTAACAGTTATACTAACCCTAAAACTTAGCTAATGGTAACCATAACCCTAACCCTACCTCTAACCCTAACACTAACCTAAACATGACCATAACCCTAAATATATATCTACCCCTAAATTAAACCTAGCTGAACTGTAATGGTAACCCAACTCTAAATAAATCTTAACACTAACCCTAACCCTAACACTAATCCTAACTCTAAACTCTTACAATAACCCTAACCCTAAACCTGATACCAACCCTAAAACTAAAGCTATTCCTTACTCTAATTCTAACTGTAACGCTATAAATAACTCTAACTCTAAATTTTAACTATCAACAATGCTGACCCTAACCCCTTACACTCACTCTAACATCTTACGCTAACCTTGACCCTAAATCTAAAGCTAACCCTAACTCTAACACTAACCCTAACCCTAACAGTAACACTAACAGAAACCTAACCCTAACCCTAACTATAAACCTAACCATAAGCTAAACCGAACCTATACCTAACTGTAACCCTAACCCTAACCCTAATACAAATTCTAAATCTAACTTGTTGACCTCAGGCTAACTCTAACCCTAACACTAAACCTAACCCTAATCCAAACCCTAACCTTAACTCTTACCTAAAACTAAAAATAATCCTAACCCTAAATCTAACGGTAACACTAGCAGTATAACTATTTCTAAATTTTACACTAAAAATAACCCAAAACCTTACACCTTAACCTAAACCTAATCATAACCATAACTTTAACTGTAAAACTAACCCTAACACCAAATCTAAAGCTAACCCAAACCATAAGAGTAACCCTAATTCTAACATTAATGTTACCCCTCACCCAAATCCTAATTGTAACACTAACTCCTAATCCAAAACCGAACACTAACCCTAACCACTTACCTTAACACTAACCCAATCCCTAACATTAACCCCTACCACTAATCTTAACCCTATTCCTAATCCTGATCCTACCCCTAAAACTAATGCTAACATTAACCATAACCCTAATCCTAACCCTAAATTTACCTCTAAAACTAACCCTAACATTAACCCTAACCATAAGACTAACCCTAACTCTAAATTTTATACGAACAATAACCAAAAACCTAACCCCTTACACTAAACCTAATCCTCAGCATAACGTTACTGTAAAACTAACCCTAATCCTAAACATAACACTAAACCTAAAGCTAACCATAACCCTAGTACCCCTAAACTTAACCCATAATTTACCCCTAACCCTAACCCTAATCCATAACCCAAAGCCTAAACCTAACTGTAACCATTACCTTAAACCTAACAATATCCCTAACAATAAACCCTAATTGTAACTTTAAACCTAACCCAAACCCTGATCCTAACCCTAAAAATAAAGCAAACCCAAACCCTAACACTAATGCTAACACTAAACTTTGCACTAACATTAACCTTGACCATACCTCTTAGGCTAAAACTAATCCTAACCCTAAATTTAACATAAAACTAATGCTCAACTTAAAGTTTACCCTAGCATTACCCCTAACTCTAACCTATAGCTGACCCTAACCCTAACACTAACCCTAACCCTAACATAAACCTAAACCTAATCCTAACCGTAAAAAGAAACCTAAGTTTAAACTAAACCTAAACTGAACCTTAACGGTAACATTAAACCTAACCATAATTTTAAGCTAACAATAACCCTAACCCTAACACCATATTCTAAAACTAATCCTAAATCTAACATTAAGTCTAAAACGAAGCCTAAGCCTAACTCTCACCCTAACATGAACTCAAAGCCTGAACCTAACCCTAAAAATCAAGCTAGTGCTAACCATAATTCTAAATCTAACCCTAAAACTACCTTTAACCCTGATCCTAACCTTAACGCTGAAGCTTATCCTAACCCTAATTCTAAATCTAACCCTAAATTTTACACTAACAATAACTCTAAAACTAACAGTTTACCCTAACCATAATCATAAACTTAAAGCTAACTCTAACCCTAACACTAACCCTAAATTTAACGCTAACGCTAACCGAAACCTAATCCTTACACTAACCATAAACCTAACCCTATACTAAAAGTGATCCGAACCTTAACAGTAACCCTAACCCTAACAGAACCTAAAGACTAACACTAACCCTAATATTAACCCTAACTTTTATCTTTTATCTCTTATCGTAATCCTAGCCCTAACCCTGACTCTACGCTAAAATTAAAGTTTATCATAAGCCTAATTCTAACCGTAACCATAGAACTAACCATAACCATGATCCTAATCAGAAAAAAACTAAAGCTTATCGTAAGCCTAATTCTAACCCTAATGGCAAAGTTTACACTAACAATAAATGTAACTCTAATCACATACCTTAATCCAAACACTAAACCTAAAACTAACCTTAACCCTAAGGCTAACCTTAAAACTAATCAAAACCTAAACCTTACCCTAACTCGAACCCAAATATAAACCTACCCATAAACTAAAAGCAACCAAAATACTAACGGCAAACCTAACCGTAACCTAACTCTAACGCTA
Source organism: Pteropus medius (assembly GCF_902729225.1). NCBI lineage: Eukaryota > Metazoa > Chordata > Mammalia > Chiroptera > Pteropodidae > Pteropus > Pteropus medius. Next base: position 18,597 of record NW_024349164.1, on the reverse strand, counting down.
ACTCTAACGTTAACCATAACTCTAACATCTTACGATAAACTTAACCATAACCAAAATCCTAATTCTAGACGTAACGCTAACCCGAACCCTAACACTATCCCGAACACTAACCCTAACCTTAACACTAAACTTAATCATAACGTGAACCCTAACTTTGATCCTAACCCTAAGCTAAAGCTAATCCTATCCATAATTCTAACCCTAACCATAACACTAACCCTAATGCCAAATTTAACATTAAGAATAACCCTAACCCTAATGTCTTACTCATAACCAAAACCTAACACTAACTTTAACAATAAAACTAACCCTAAACATAACCTTAATCCTAATATTAACCCTAACACTGATCCTAACCCTAAAACTAAAATTAATTCTAACCCTAATTCTAACCCTAACCCTAAATTTTACACGAACAATAACACTAACCCTAACTCTAAAATATAGCTAAACCTAACCCTAACACTAACCCTATCACTAAGCATAACCCTAACCTAAACCTAACCCGAACGCTAACAGTTACCCTAACAATAATCTAACCCTAACACAAACTTGAAACCTTAACATGAACCCTAATTTTTATCCTAACCATAACCTTATACCTACATCTAATTCTAAACCCATATTGTAACCTTAACCCTAACCTTAACCTAAACCTCACCCTAAACCTAAACCTAAAGATAAACGTACCCCTAAACTAAACCTTACCTGAACCCTAACGGTAACTCTAACTCTAACCTAATCCCAACCATAATGCTAACCCTAAATCTAACCCTAATTGTAACCTATCCTAGATCCAGCTCTAACTCTAAGACTAATACTAACTTGTACACTAACAATAACACTAACCCTAAGTCCTTACCCTTAATCTAATGCTAACCCTAACTTTAACTCTAAAACAAATCCTAACCCTTACCCTAAACCATAACCATAACCCTAACACTATCCTTGATCCTAATAATAAAACTAAAGCTAATCTGAACCCAATTCTAAACCTAACCCTAAATTTTACAGTAACAAAACCCTAAATATAACCGTAATTTTAACTATAAACTTAACCCTAACCCTAAAACTAAGATAAACCCTAAACCTATTTCTAACCCTAAAAGTATATCTAATCCTAAGACGAAAGCTAATCTTTACCCTAACACTAACCCTAACCATAAACCTAACATTGACCCTAACACCTTATGCTAACTGTAACCCTAACCCTATCCATAAATCTACCACTAAACTGAACGTAAACGGAACCCTAAAGATAACCCTCACACTAACCTAAACTAACCCTAACACTAAACCTAACACAAATCCTAAATCTAACTTCTTACCCTAACCCTAACATTTTATGCTAACCCTAATCCTAACCCTAACCCTAACCAAGATCCTAACCCTAAAATTAAGGATAATCCTAACCCTAATTCTAACCCTAACTTTAACAATAACCCTAAGTCTAAATATTACACTAACAATAAACCAAAACATAACCCATTCTAATAACCTAATCGTATCCCTAAATTTAACTCTAAAACTAACCCTAACCCTAACCCTAACACAAAACCTAAAGCTAACCCTAAGAGTAACCTTAATCCAAAACTCTTACCTTAAAAATAACCATATCCCTAACACTAAATCCTAACCCTGAACTTAACCCTATCCCTAACCCTGATCCTAACTGTAAAACGAAAGCTACACTTAACCGTAACACTAACCCTAACCCTAAATTTTAGACTAACAAAAACCTTAACCCTAATCCCTTACCCTAAACATAACCTTAACCCTAAATTTACCTCTAAAAGTAACCCTAACCTTAACTTTAACCCAAAAATTAACACCTACCCTTATACTAACTGTAAAAGTATAGCTAATCTTAACAGTAATTCTGACCCTAAACATAACACTAACCATAAGCCTGATCCTAACCCTAAAACTAAAGCTAATTCTAACCCTAACCATAACCTTAAACCTATAGCTAACCCTACCCCTAACACTAACCTTAACCTTATGCCTAACATTAACCTAAACCTAACCCTAAACCTGATTTAAATCTAAAAGTAATCATTATTCTAATACTAACACTAACCCTAAATTTTAAACTAACAATAACACTGGACCTAACCCCTTATCCTAAACCTAACCCTAAATCTAACCTTAAGTCTAAAACTAACCTTAATTCTAATCCTAACCCTAATATTAACCCGAACCCTGATCCTAAACTTAAAACTAAAGCTTATCCTAAACCTTACACTAATTCTAACCCTGACCTTTAACCTAACATAAACATAACCCTAATTCTAAAAATAACCATAAACCTACCCATAAATGAAAACTTACCCGAGCCCTAACGGCAACCTTAAACCTAACCTAATCCTAACCCTAACCCTAAACCTAACATTACCCCTAACCCTAACATTAACTCAAACCCTGATACTAACCCTAAAAATCAAGCTAATGCTAACCATAATTCTAAAGCTAACCGTACCACTTACCCTAACCCTGCTCCTAATCCTAACACTAAAGCTTGTCCTAACCCAAAATCTAAACCTAACCCTAAATTTTAGACTAACAATAACTCTAAAACTAACTGATTACCCTAAGCCAAACCCTAAACCTGAAGCTAACCCTAACCATTACACTAACTCTAACACTAATCCTAAACCTAACCTACAGCTAACCCTAAGACTAACCATAAAGCTAAGCTTAAACAAAACCTAACAATAACCCTAACTCTAACTTAAACTTAACACTAACCCTAGCCCTAACCTAAACCTAATCCTAACCAAAACCTAACCCTAACCCTCACCTGAACGTATATTTAATCTTAAAATTAACCATAAAACTAATCCTAACTCTAACCTCTTACCCAAACCATAATCCTAAACCTAATGCTAACCCTAACCCTAAATCTAACCCTAACCTAAACTTAACACTAACTCCAACCCTAAACAAAACCCTTACACTAATCTTAACTCTAACCCCTTACCCTAACACTAATCATAAACCTACCCATAAATTAAACCTAACTTGAACCAACGGTAATTCTATCGCTAACCCTAACCATAAACCTGAACCTAATTGTAAAACTAAAGATAATCCTAATCATAATTCTAACCCTAACCCTTACACCACCCCTAAAGCTAATTTTACACTAACAATAAGCCTAACCCTAACCGCTTAATGTAAACCTAACCTTAACGAAAACTTCAACTCTAATACTAACCCTAACCCTACTGTTACCCTAGTACTAACCCCTTATCCTAAAGTTAACCTTAAATCTAAATCTAACCCTAAGTCTAAAGACTAACAATAGCCCTAAACTCAACCCTAACCCAGATATTAACCCTAAAACTAAAGCTAATCCTAACCTTAATTCGAACCCAAACTTAACAATAAACCTAACCCTAAATTTTAAACTTCCAATAACACAAATTCTAACTTCTTTCCATAAAGATAACAATAACCCTAAATTTAACTCTAAAACTAAGCCTAACCTTAACACTGATCCTAAACCTAAAACTTAAGCTTATCCTAACTCTAATTCTAACCCTAAGCTAAACACTAACCATAACCTTGATTGTAAACATAAACTAAAGGTAATCCTAACTTTAATTCTAAATCTAACCCTAAAATGTGCATTAACAATAATCCTAACCCTAACCCCTTCCTTAACCCTAAACCTTAACCTAATACTTAGCCAACACTAACATTAACCCTATCACTAACCCTAATCCTAACATAAACCTAGCCCTAACACTAACCCTATCCCTAACACTTATCATAAATCTAACTTCTTACCCTAACGCTAACCCTAAAACTAACCTTAAACTTAAACCTAACCCTAACCGTACTCTCACTCTAAATTTTATGCTAACTATGACCCTTGCCCTAATTCTAATACTAATTCTAACTGCAACTTCTTACACTAAACATAACCCTAATGCTCAAACTAAACTAAAGCTAAACCTAACCCTAACCATAACCTAACCCTAAACCCAAACCTAATCCTAACAGTAATCTTAATTCTAACCTCATATCCTAAATCCAACTATAAACCTATGCTAACCTTAACCCTAATGCTAACGCTAACCCTTAACCTAACAATAACACTGATCCTAACTCTAAGCTAACCCTAACCCTAACCCTAATTCTAACTTAATCCTAACCATAACTCTAAATGTAACCTAATCCTTATCCTAAGTATAATCTTCACCGTATCCCTAACCATAACCCTAACGATAACTCTAAAACTAACTCTAACTCTAACTCTAACCCAATCAATAACCATAACCCTGATCCTAACCCTAAAACTAAAGCTAATCCTAACCCTAAACCTAACACTAACCCTAACCTTAAACTTTCCAATGACAATAACCCTAACCATAATTCCTCATAATAAACCTAGCCGTAACACTAACTTTAAGTTAAAACTAACCGAAATCTAATCCTAACCTAACATTAACCCTAACACAGATGAGAAACATCACACTAAAGTTAATATATCCATAATTGCAAACCTAACCCTGCCCCTAACCCTAACCATAATTTAAACCTAATCCTAACACTAACCGTAACAGTAATCTTATATCTAACCTATTACCCTAACCGTTACCTTACTTTTAACCTAACCCTAACCCTTACCTAAATTATACTCTAATCCTAACCCTAACCTTAACTCTCAAACTAACCCTAACCATAAACATATTTCTAGTGCTAACACTAACAATAACCCTAATCCTGATCCTAATCCTAAAACTAAAGCTAATCCTAACTCGAATTCTAACCCTAACCCTAAATTTTACAGTAACATTAACCCTAACCCTATTACCTACCAAAAACCTAACCGTAAACCAAATTTAAATCTAAAAGTAACCCTAATCCTAACCTGAACTCTAAACCTAACTTTAACCCTAACACAAACACTAATGTTAACCCTAAACTTAACCCTAAAACTAAAGCTAAAGCTAACACTAATTCCAAACCTAACCCTAAATTTTATACTAATAACCCTAACCCTAAACCTAACACTAAAGCCTAACCCTTACATATACCCTAACAGTAACCCTGATCTGATACCTGAATCTAAAGCTAATACTAATACAAATTCAAACCCTATCTCTAACAATAATCCTAACCCTAAATTTTAAACTAACAGTAACCTAAACATTAACCCCTTAACTTATCTCTAACCCTGTAGCTAATGCTAACTGTGAGCCTAACACTAACCCTAACCCTAACCTTAACAGTAACTAAAATCTAACCGTAACCCTAACACTAACTTAAACCTAAAACTAACCATAACAATCATCCTAACTCTAACCTCTTACCCTAAAATTAATGCTAAACCTAATTTTAACTGTAAAACTAAACCTAAACATAAACCTAACAATAAACCTAACCATGATACTAATCCTAAAATTAAAGCTAAACTTAAACCTAAATCTAAATCTAATCTTAAATTTTACACAAACAATAACCCTAACCGTAACCCCTTACCATAAACCTAACCCTAACCCTAACCCTAATGCAACTCTAACTGTAACACTAACCTAAACCTAACCCTAATCCTAACACTAACCTAACCGTAAAAACATCCCTAAACCTAACCCTAATTCTAACCCTAACCCTAATATTAATCCTAACCCTAACCCTAATCCTAACACAAACCCTAACTCTAAATTTTAGACTAACAATAAATATGAACCTAAACCCTTACCTAACCTTAACCCTAAACCTAAAGCTAACCCTTACCTAACCTTAACCCTAAACCTAACACAAAACCTGACACTATCCCTAAGGCCAATCTAAACATAACCATAACCCTAACCCTAAACATAAACCTACCACTAACCTAAACATGAATGAAATTCTAACGGTAAATCTAACCCTAACTCTTTACCCTAACCTGAAACCCTAAACCTAATTCTTACCCTAACCATAACTAAACCTAACCCTAACCCTAACCTAAACCTTAGCCTAACCATTACACTAACTTAACCCTTATCGTAACTCTAACACTAATTCTAACTCTAAACTCTTAATTAAACCCTAATCCTAACCCTAACCAAACCTAATCATAACCTACACCTATTCTTAACCCTAACCCTAAAATTAGCCCTAACTCTAAGCCTAACTCTAACACTAATCCTAAATATAACCAATTACCCTACCCTAACTCTAACCCTAACCATGATATTAACGCTAAAACTAAATCTAATCCTAACCCTAATTCTACCCCTAACCCTAACACTAACCTAATCCTGAAATTTACACGAAGACTAACTTTAACTGTAACCATTTAACTTAAATCTTACCCTAACACTAACTTTAACTCTAAAACTAACCCTAACCCTAAATCTAACATTAACACTAAACCTCATCCTAACCTCAAAACTAAAGTTAAAGCTAACCCTAATTCTAACCCTAAACCTAACACTGACCCTAATTCTAACCCTAACTCTAACTTTAACATTAACCCTAATATTCACTCTAACCATAACCTTAAACCTAACCCTAACCTAAACCTACCTCCAACCCTAATCCTAACTCTAAATTTTACATTAACAATATCTGTAAACCTAACCCCTTACCCTGAACCTAACTGACCCTAAATTAACTTTAAAACTATCTCTAACCCTAAACCTAACGTTCACTTAAACGCTAATCCTAACACTAAAACTAGAGCCAATCCTAACTCTAATTTTACCCCTAAACCTAAACCTAACCCTAACCCTAAATTTTACACTAACAATAACAATAACCATAACCCCTTAACCTAAACCTAACTGTAACTCTAACTTTAACTCTAAAACTCACCCTACCTCTAAACATAACATTAACTCTAACCCTGATCCTAACCCCAAAACTAAAGCTAATGGTAAACTTACTTCGAACCCTAACAATAAATCTAAGTCTAACCCTAAACCTAACCCTAACCCTAACACTAAACCTAACCCTAACCCAAATCCTAACCCTATCCCTGTCCCTAACCATAACTCTAACCCTAACCAACATTAAGCCTAACTGTAACCCTAACCCTATAACCCTAATCCTAAACCTACCCTAATTCTGAATTTAAACAGAACTCTAACCATAATCCTAATCCCTAATCCTAATCCTAACCCTAACCCTAAACCTGACTCTAACCCTAACCCTAACACTCACCCTAACGCTAACTCTAACCCTAACCATAACCCTTACCTAAACATAACCCTATTCCTAACCCTAACCTTAATCATAACCCTACCCCTAAACTAAACCTAACTTGAAAGGTAACGGTAATCCTATCCCTAACCCTAAGCCTAACCCTGACTCTAAACCTATAACTAAAGCTACTCCTAATCCTAATTCTAACCCTATTTACTACACTAACCTTAACCGTAAATTTTATGCTAACAATAACGCGAACCCTAACCCTAACAATAACCCTAACCTTAAACCTCACCCTAACCCTATTCCTTACCCTAAACCTAACCCTAACCCTAAGCCTAAATTATACACCAACTATAACGGCAACCCGAAACACTTACCCTTAACCTAATACTGACCGTAAATTAACTGTAAAACTAACTCTAAACCTAATCCTAAACCTAATGGTAAAACTAACCATAACCCAGATCCTAACCCTAAAACTAAAGCTATTCCTAACTCTAGTTCTTACCCTAACCCAAACACTAACCATAACTCTGAACCCAATCCTAAATCTAAAGCTTATCCTAACACTGTATCTAGGCCTTACCCGAAATATTACACTAACAATAACGCTAACCCTAACCCTAAACCTAACACTTAACTTAACCTTAGGTCTAATTCTAACCAAAACCTAATCTAACCTTAATCCTTACCATAAATCTATGTCTAAACTAACGCTAATCCTAACACTAACCCTAACACTAATGCTATGTCTAACCTCTTACCCTAACACTAAACCTAAACCTAACCCTGTCTTAACCCTACGCCAAACTCTATCATAAATGTAACGCTAATACTACCCCTAACCCAACTCAAAATTCTAAAGCCTAACTCTAACCCTAACCATAACCATAACCCTGATCCTATTCATAAAACTAAATTCTAACCCTATTTTTAAGCCTAAGCCTTACAATAATCCTAACACTAAATTTTAAATTAAATATAAACCTGACCCGAATCCCTCACCCTACACCTAACACTAACCCTAACCCTAACCCTAAACTTAAGCCCAACCCTAACCCTAACACTAACCTATATGAAACCCTAAGCCTAACCCTAAATTCTAACCATAAAACTAACTCTAACCCTAAATTATAAACTAACAATAACCATAACCCGAATCCATTACACTAAACCTATCCGTAAACCTAACATTAACTCTCAGACTAACTCAAACCCTAACCCTATCTTCACAAAATCCTAATTCAGATCTTATCGCTTAAACTAAAGTTAAACCTAACTGAAATTCTAATACTAACACTAACCTAAACCTAACCCTAACCCTCACTTAACCCTAACACTAACTCTAAACCTAACAATAATCATAACTCTAACCTCTTAAGCTAACTCTACCCCAACCCTAATCCGAACTCTAACTTAAACCTAACCCTAAACCTAACGCTAATTCTAACCGTGAGTCTAACCCTAAAACTAAATGTAATCCAACCCTAATTCTATCCCTAACCCTAAGACTAACCCAAATCCTAAAATATACACTAAGAATAACTCTAACCCTAACCTCTTATCCTAACTCTAACCCTAAAACGAAAGCTAACTGTAAACTTAACACTAAACCTAACCCTAACCCAAACCTAACCTGAAACCTAAAGCTAACCGTAAACGTACCACTAAACTAAACCTAACCCTAACACTAACACTAAAGCCTAACCGTAACGCTAATCATAACAACGATATTTACCCTAAAACTAAAGGTAATCATAAACGAAATTCTAACCCTAACCCTAACAATAACACTTACAATAAATTTTAAACTAACAATAACATGAAACCTAACCCCTTAAGCTAAACCTAACCCTAACACCAAATTTAACTCTAAAACTCATCCTAACTTTAACCTTAATACCAACATTAAGCTATCCCTGAATCTAACCTTAAAATTAAAGCTGATCCTAAACCGAATTCTAAACCTATCCCTAACACTAACCATAACCCTAAACCTAACCCTAAAACTAAAGCTACTCCTAAGTTTAATTCTAACAATAACCCCGAATTAAACACTAACAATAACTGTAACCTTAACTCCTTACCTTAACGGTAACCATAATCCTAACCTAACCCTAAACCTAACCCTAACTCTATCAATAACCCTAAGACTAAATCTAATCCTAACTCTAAACTCTTACCCTAACATTAACCCAATTCCTATCTTGAACCTTAACATAACCTAACCCTAATCCTAAATTTCACACTAACAATAAACCTAAACCTGACCGCTTACCCTAAACCTAACCCTAACCCTAAATTTTACTGTAAGGTAAATGTAACACTAACCCCAACTCTAACATTAACTCTAACACTAACCCTAACCCGAATCCTAACACTAAAAGTAAAGCTAACTCTAACACTAATTCAACCGTATCTGTAAATTTTACACTAACGATAACCGTAACTCTACCACTTAACCTCGCCATAAACCTAAACCTCAGCTAAGCGCAACCCTAACACTAACCCTATCCCTAACTCTAACCCTAAGGTAAACCTAACCCTAACCATACCCTAAACATATACCTACTCTAAGGGTAACCTCATGCAAACCCTAATGGTAAACCCACAACTAACCTAACCTAATCCTAACACTAATCCTAAATCTAACCTCTTGTCTTAAAGGTAACCATAACCTTAACCTTAACCCTAATCCCTTACCCTAAACCTAACACTATCCCTAACTTTTAATCTAAAATGAACCATAACCCTAACCCCAATTCTAACAAAACCCTAGCCCTGATTCTACCCCTAAAACTAAAGCTAAACCTAACCCTAATTCTAACCGTAAACCTAACAGTAACCCTAAATCTAAACCGACCATAAAACTAAACTTAATCGTAACTCATATTCTAACAATAAGCTTAATTTTTACTCCAACAATAAACCTAACCCTAACCCCTTAGTCTAACACTGACCCTAAAAGTACCCCTAAACTAAACATAACTCGAAAACTAATGATAATCCTAACCATGACCTATATTAATCTAACCCTAACCCTAACACTAATCCTAACACTAATCCTAACTATAACCTCTTACCCTAACCCTAATCCTAACCCAAACCCAAACTCCTTGTTCTAATCCTAATCCTAAACCTAAATCTAACCCTAAACTTAATCCCAAACCCTAACAGAACCCCTAAAACCTAACCCTGATCCTAACCCTAAAACTAAAGCTAATACTAACCATAATTTAACCCGGAACCGAAAACTAAAGCTAATACTAACCATAATTTAACCACTAACCCTACCCCTAAATTTTAAACAAACAATAACCCTAAACATAACCCCTTATCCTAAACCTAACCCTAAATCTAACTTTAAGTCTAAATGTAACCTAACCCTGACCCTAACATTAACCAGAACCCTGATGTAAACCCTAAAAATAAAGGTAATGCTAACGATAATTCTAAATATAACTCTAACGATAACCCTAACCCTGATTCTCACCCTAACACTAAAGCTTATCCTAACATAATTCTAACCCTAACCCTAAATTTTACACTAATAATAATTCTAAACCTAACTCCTTACACTAAAACTGATTCTAACCTTAAAACTAGAGTGAATAATAACCCTAATTCTAAACCTAACACTATCACTAACCCTAACACTGACCCTAATCCGAAAACAGAAGCTAATTCTATCCCTAAATCTAAACCTAACCCTAAACATTACATTACCAATAACCCAAAATGTAACCCCATACCCTAAACCTAACCCTAACCCTAACACTAAATTTAACTCTAAAACTATTCCAAAACATAACTTTAACCCTAAGCAGAACCCTAACTTAACCTCACCTGAACCGTAACAGTAATCCTAACACTAACCTAACTATACCCAAAATCCTAAACCCTAACCGTAACCCTAACCCCATATTGTAATCCTAACCCTAACCCTAACCGTGATCCTATCGCTAAAATTAAAGCTAATCCTAAATCTACCACTGACACTAACCCTAACCTTAACTTTAAACTCTTACACTAAACCTAACCATAAACTAAAGTCAACCCAAACTCTAACAATAATTCTGACCCTAATTTTAACTACAACCTAAACCAAACCCTAATCTTAACACTAACCATAAACTTAACCCTAGGCTAAACCTATCTGACCCTAAATCTAACACTAACACTAAACTCAAACCTAAACCAAACCTAACCATAACGCTAACCCTAACATTAATCCTAACTCTAACATCTTAACCTAAAATTAACCCTACACCTATCACTAAAGCTAACCCTAACCCTGATCCTAACACTAACCCTAAACCGAAAACTAACTCTAAACCTAACCCCGTACCTTAACCCTATCCCTAACCCTAACCCTGATTCTAACCCTAAAAGTAAAGCTAATCCTTACCCTAATTCTAACCATAACCCTAACACTAACCCTAACCCTAAATTTTACACTAACAATAACCCTAAATCTAACACTTTAACTTAAACGTTACCTTAACTGTAACATTAAACCTAAAACTAATCCTACTCTTATACTTAACCCTAATATTAAAGCTAATCCTGATCTTAACTCTAAAACTCAAGCGAATCCTACCCCTAATTCTAACCCAAACACTAAATTTATACTAACAATAACATGAAATCTAACTTGTTCCTCTAACCCTAACTCTAAAGTATAGCTAAAGCTTACCCTAACATTACCCCTATCCCTGAGCATATCCCTAACCTAAACCTAACATGAACACTAATGGCAACCCTAACACTAACCTAACACTAACCCTAACCCTAACCGCTAACTTTAACTCTAACCCTAAACTTCACAATAACCCTAAACCTAACCCTAAACCTAACCCCTAATTCTAACCCTAACCCTAACCCTAACCCTAAACTTAAAGCTAAACCAAATTCCAACACTACCCTAAGCCAAACAATAACTCTAACTTAAGACTGACCCTAACCCTACCCTTAAACGTAATCCTAACCAGAACCCTAAACCTAACACTAAACCTAAACCTAAAGCTAACCAGTATCCTAACACCTACCCTACCAATAACCCCTAACAAACCGTAAACCTAACCCAAACCTTAACCCTAACACCTTACTTCTACCATAACCCAAAATTTAAACTTGCCCTAAACCCTAATCCTAACAATAACCCGAACACTCACGCTGATTCTAACCCTAAAATTAAAGCTAATACTAAATCTAATTTTAAATCTAGACCTATCAGAAACCCTAACCCAAAATTTTACACTAATCCTAACCCTAACACTAACCTCTTCATCTAATCATAACCCTAACCATAAGTTTAACCCTAAAGAATATTAAAGCTAATCCTGATAATAACTACAACCAAACCTAACCATGAAACTTACCCTAACACTAACCTTAACCCTAACGTTAACCATAACCCTGATCCTAGTCATAAAACTAAAGCTAATCCTAAAACTAATTTAAACCCTTACCCTAAACATTACACTAAAAATATCAGTAACCCTAACCCCTTACGCTGACCCTAACCCTAAACTATAGCTAACGCTAAACTTAACACTAACCCTATCCTTAAGCATAACCCTAAGCTACACCTAAACCTAAACCTAAACAAAACCTTAAACGTACCATTAATCAAAATCTAACCTGAACCCTAATGGTAACCCTAACACTACCCTAACCATAAATCTAACCCTAACCCTAAATCCTAATACTAACCCTAACTCTAACTCGAAACCTAACCCTAAACATAACCCTAATGCTAACTCTGATCTTAACACTAATACTAAAGCTTATCCTAAACATAATTCAAAATCTAAACTTAAAACTAACCATAACCTTAAATTTTAAACTAACAATAACACTAAATCTAAGTTCCTATCCTAAACCTAACCATAATCTAAATTTAAGTCTAAAACTAACCCTGAATCTAACATTAATCATAACATTAACTTGGACTCTGATTTTATCCCTAAAACTAAAGATAATGCTACCATAATTTTATACCTAACCCTAACACTAATACGAAAGCTTATCCTAACTCTAACACTAATGTTAACGCTAACCCTAACCCCAACCTAAACATAACCCTAATCCTAACCCTAATCATAAACGTACTCCTAAAATAAATCTTATCCGAACTCTAACGGTAACTCTAATCCTAACCTAATCCTAAAACTAACCCTAACCCTAAACCTAAACTTAATATTAACCAGAACCCTTCACATAACCCAAAATATCAAGCTAAAGCTAACCATAATTATAAAGCTAACTCTAACACTAACCTTAACCTTGATCCTACGCTAACACTAACCCTTATCATAATCCTAACTCTAACCCTAACCCTAAATTGACACTAACAATGACTCAAAAATTAACTGCTTACTCTAAACCTAACCCTAACTTAAAGCTACTCCTAACCATAACACTAACCCTAATTCTAACCCTTACCTTAAACCTAAACATAACTTTAGCTGTAACCATAAACCTAACTCTATACTAAAGCTAACACGAACCCTAACAAAACCTTAACTCTAACTTAAACTAAACAATAACCCTAACCCTGACACTAATCTTAACTCTAAACACTTATCCTAACCCTAACTCTAACCCTAACCAATCCCTAATCCTAACCCTAAACCTAATTCTAAACTTAAAGCTAACACTAACCCTAAACTAACCCTAACTATAACCCTAACTTAACCGTAACCCTAATCCTAAACTTCACCCTAACACTGATCCTAACACTAAAACTAAAGCTAGCCCTAACCCTATTTTTAACCCTAACCCTAACACTAAGCCTAACCCTACTTTTACACTAAAAATAACCCTAAACATAAACCCTTACCCTAAACCTAAACCTAATCCTAACTTTAAATCTAACACTAAACCTAACTCTAACCTTAACCCTAACATTAACCCTAACCGTGATCCTAACCCTAAAACTAAAGTTATCCTAACCCTAATTCCAACTCTAACCCTAATTTTCCACTAACAATAACACTAACCATAACCGCTTACCCTAAACCTAAACCTAAACTAACTCAGAACTTAAATCCTAACCCCAAACTAACCATAACCCTATTCCTGATCCTTACGCTAAAACTAAAGCTAATCCTAAACCTAACCCTAACCCTAAACCTAATTCTAACCTCTGAGGCTAACCCTAAACTGGAACCTAAAGCTAACCATAACTCTAACACTAACCCTAACGCTAACAGTAACACGAACCTAAATCTAACGATAACTCTAACTATAACCATAAACCTAACCCTCAGATAAATGTAACCTGACGCTAACTCTAACCGTAACTCTAAACTTAACCCTAACGCTAACCTAACCACAACACTAACTCTAACATTAATCCTAACTCTTATATTTTATCCTGAACACAATACTAACTCTAACACTAACATTAACCATAATTTTACACTAACAATAACACTAACCCTATCTTCTTACCCTAACCGTAACTCTAAACTATAGCTAACCCTAACTAACATTAACCCTTTCCCTAAGCATAACCCTAACCTACACTAACAGGAACCCTAAACGTAACCATAAACCTACACCTAAAGTAAACCTAACTCGACCCCTAATGCTAAACCTAACACTAACCCTAAATCCTAACCATAACCATAACACTAATGCTAAAACTAATCCTACCTTCTTATTATACCCCTAACCCTAAAACTAACCCTAACCTACCTTAAATCATAATTCTAACAGTAACCCTAAAACTAATCCTGATCATAACCCTAAAAATAAAGCTAATCGTAAACCTTATTCTAACTCTAACGCTAAATTTTACCCTAAGAATAAACATAACCTAACCCCATAATCTAACCCGAACACTAAACTTAATGCTAACCCTAATCTTCAAAGTAAGCCTACCCCTAAGCCTAAATCTAATACTAATAACCTTAACCTTGACAGTAAACTTAACCCTACCCAGAAACTTAACCCTAACCCTAACCATAACACTAATCCAAACTCTAATCTCTTACTCTAACTCTTACCCTAAACATAACCCTAACACAACCCTAATCTTAATCTTAATCTAAACCTAACCTTACCTTAACCCTAACCATACCCTAACCCTAACGCTATCCCTAACACTAAGACTAATCGTAACTCTAACTTCTTTCACTAATACTAACCCTAACCCTAAACCTATGCTAACCTTAAATCTAACCCTAATCCTGACACTAACCCTAACACTAACTCTAAAATAACCCTAAACCTAACCCTAAACCTAACATAAACCTAACAATAACCATAACCATAACTAACGTTAACCCTAATCCTAACCCTAACACTAATGCTAAATATTATTTCTTGACCTAACCCTCACCCTAAACATAACTGTAACCCTAACGTAAAACATAACACTAAACCTATCCCTAACTCTAGCTGTAACCGTAAACCTAACCCCAACCATAACTCTAACCCTACCCTACCCTAAACATAACCATAAACCTAACCATAAACCTAATTCTAACCCTAAACCAAAACCTAACTCTAACACTACATTTTACACTATCAATAACCCTAACCTTAACCCCTGACACTAATCCTAACACTAACTCTAATTTAACTCTAAAACTAACTCTCTCCCTAACCTTAACCCTAAACCTACTCTAACCTTAAATGTAACCCTATCAAAACACTAACCCATATTTTTACCCAGAATCTAAAACTAAACCTAACCCTAATTCTTACCTTAACCGTAAATTTTACACTAATAATAACCAGAACTCTAACCTCATAAACTACCCAACCCTAAATCTAATGCTAACTTTAAACTTAACAGTAACCCTAACTCTAACACTAACACTAACTCTAAGCCTAACCCTAACCCAACCCAAACCTTAGCCCTAACCTAACCCTAACCCTAACCTTAACCCTAACCGTAAACCCAACACTAACCGTAACCCGAAAACTTTAACCTAACCCTAAACCAAATCCTAACTGTAACCCTAAATTGTACACTAAGAATTAGCCTAACCTTAACCCCTGACCCTAAACAAACCCCTAACCCTAATTTAGTTCTATAAATAACTCTAAATCTAACCCTAACCCTACATGGAACCCTAACCTAAACGTAACCGTAACACTAACTTTAACCCAGACCCTAACCGTAAATCTAAAGCTAATCATGAACCTAATTCTAACCCCAACCATTAATTTTCTACTAATAACCCTACCCTAACACCATACCCTAATCCTAACCTTTAACGTAATGATAATCTTAACCCTAAAAGTAACACTAACTCTAACCCTAACCGTACACTAATGCTAACTCTAACCTTTTACCCTAACCCTAACCCTAACCCTAACCTTAACCATAACCTAAACATAACCCTAACAGAAACCCTGAACTAATCCTAAAGACACCCTAACCCTAACCCTAAACATAACTGTAACGTAACCCAAAAAATAACGCTAAGCCTAACCCTAACCCTAATCTTAAATTTTACACCAAAAATAACCCTAACCTTAACTCCTGACCCCAATCATAACAGTAAACCTAATTTAACTCTAAAACTAACGCTAACCCTAACCCTAATCCTAAATCTTACCCGAACATTACACGTAACCCTAATACTAACCCTAACAGAAAATCAAAGCTAATCCTAACTCTAATTCTAAATCTAACCCTAAATTTTACTCTAAGAATAACCCTAACACTAACGCGATCTCCTAACGCTAATCCTAAACATAACGCTAATCTTAACCATAAGAGTTTCCCTAACTCTAACCGTAAACCTAATCCTAACTCTACCTCTAACCCTTACCCTAAACCTTAACCGTAACCCTAACCCTAATCTTAATCTAAATCTAACTCTAATCCAAATTTAAGGCTAAAACTCACTCTAAACCCTAACCCTAATACTAACCCTAAACCTAACCCATACCTTAAAAGTTACCCTAACACTAAACCTAACACAGAACCTAACCTGAAATCTAAAGCTAACCCTAAACCTAATTCTAACCCTAACCATTAATTTTACACTAAGAATAACCCTAACCCTAAATTCATATCCTAACCCTAACCCTAAACCTAATGCTAACCTTAACCCTAACACAAATCCTAACTCTAAACCCTTACTCTAACCGTAACCCTAAACATATCTGCAAACCATACAGAAACCATAATGCTAAACCTAAACCTAACACTAATCCTAACTCTAAAATCTTACACTAACCCTAACTCTAACCTTAACGCTAAACTAAAGCTAACGGTAACCCTAACCCGAAAATAAACTTAACCCTATTCCTAATCCTAACACTAATCCTGTCTCTAACCCTAAATATAACTGTAACACTAATGCAGACCATAACACTAAATCTAACCCTAACGCTAACCGTAATCCTAAACCTAAGCTTAACCCTAACCCTAACCATTATCCTAATCTAAACCTAACCCTAATCCTAATTTAACTCTAAAACTCACTCAGACCCTCACCCTAAACCTAAAACTAACCCAAACTTTAATCATAACGCTAACACTAACCCTAACCCAGATAATAACCCTAAATATAAAGCTAATTCTAAACTTAATTCTAACTCGAACATAAACAATAAACCTAACCCTAAATTTAATACTAACAATAAACCTAAACCTGACCACTTACCTTAAACCTAAACCTAACCCTAACCCTATATACCTAACACAGAAGTAAAACTTACACAAACCCTAATGGTAACCAAACCACAAACTTAACTCTAATCATAACCAGAACAATAACACTAATCCTAACTCTAACCTCTTGCCTTAAAGGTACTCTAAAGCTAACATTAAACCTACCGTACCCTAACCCAACCCTAACACTAATTTAATTCTCTAACTAACTCTAAAGCCTAACCCTAACCCAAATCCCTTTCCGTAAACCTAACCATAACCCTAACGTCAAATCTAAAAGTAACCCTGCCATTACCAAAACCCTAAAATTAACCATAACTCTGATTCTAAACGTTAAAAAAGCTAAACCTAACCCTAATTCTAATCCTAACCCTAACACTAACCCTAACACTGATCCTACCCTAAAACTAAAGCTAAACCTAAACCTAATTCTATCACAAACCTTAAATTTTACACCAACAATAAACCTAACACTGAACACTTACCGTTACACAATCCCTAAACATAACGCTAACTAAACATAACCTGAACAAAAATGATAACCTTAACCTACTCTAAACCTAAGCCTAACCCTACCCCTAACCCTACCCTAACCCTAACCATAACCCTGACACTGATTCTAACGCTAAAATTAAAGGTAATCCTAACCGTAATTCTAAACACAACCCTTACGCTAACCCGATCCCTAACTCCTTACCATAACCCTTACCTACCACTAACATTAACACTGACCTAACCCTAACCCTAACCAAAACCTTAAACCTAACCCAACCTTAAACCTAAAACTAACCATAAAACTAACCCTAACG
>NW_024349163.1:0-562 GCF_902729225.1 Pteropus medius | reverse complement strand
TTCTCTGACTGTAAAATTCAACGGTGTTTAATACGATCCTTTCAATCAAAGCTAATGGTGGCGCGGTCATCGACGTCTGTTTCTCCACCGGGGAGTGAGCTCCAGGAGAGCCGGGCCCCAGCCCAGTGCGGGGCCCCAGCCCAGTGCGGGGCCCATCTGTCCCAGGTGGGGAACTCACCGGACACTCCGGGTGGAGGCTGGGAGCCTGGAGGCCTGGTGCCAGCTCAGGTGGCCAGTGTCAGAGAGACCCTGGGCCTCTCACAGCACCGCCGCCCCCCGTCTCTGTCTCTGTCTCTGTCTGTCTCTCTCTGCCTCTCTCCGCCTCCATCTCTCTCTCTGAGACATGCAGCCCTCCTTGAGGCTGGACGAGTGAAGGGCGAGGTTGTCGTGCACCTTTTTGAGGACTGTCAAAGAACAAGTGAGCCATCAGCAGACTTCTGGCCCCAAAGCTCTGACTGGGAACAGCTTTACCCCTTGGGACACCCTACTATCTCAGGGCTGAGCCGGATGTCACTGCTCTGAGGACGTGCACGACGCTCCCGAGAGTGTCCCCAGTGGTGGT
>NW_024349162.1:0-14261 GCF_902729225.1 Pteropus medius | reverse complement strand
TAATACCTCCCATGGCAGTTGTGTTCATCATACAGCCATATTCCCAACTGCCAATAAGAGTTGTGCATGAACTTGTCTCTCAGTTTGAGAAAACATCTGATGTTATTTTTCCTTTTTATCCTCCTTTGTATCTAAAATTTCTGGCATGTTTATTCTTTGTTCCTTTCTTTTCTTTTGCTTTGTGGTATTTAATATAATTTAAACCTCAGTACTGTTTTTGACTCCTTTTTGGTGATACAAAGTTGAAACAAATAGGAACTATCCATATTTACTCTATGTATCTGTATTTCTTCATCAGAGTTACGCAGTTTGAAATTAGACACTCAGCTTCCACACATCATCTGAATGGAATGAATGGTAAAAACATTATACTACCCATTCTTCACTATCAGTTACAAAATGAGGGTTTGGATTTTGATTTTATAAATAAATTCCAGAACCTTTTACATAGAAATTTAATAAATAAAGCAAAAACAAACTTAACGTAGAGACGTAAAAGTGTTTTATGTATTTTAATACAATGTAAAGATGAACATGTCATTACATCGATTTTTAAATATGAAAGATGCAAGAAGGACTGCAATAAATTAAATATTAAATAAATAAATAAATAAATAAATAAATAAATAAATAAATAAATAGATAGATAGATAGATAGATTGATAGACAGATAGATAGGTAGACAGATAGATAGTTAGATAGATAGATAGATAGATAGATACATACATACATACATACATACATACATACATAAAAAACAATCAGGAATCAAAGTAGTAATTTCCGTGACTTAAGCAGAAAGACATTTTCGAAATGCCCGATGTTATATACGCAAGTATGATATGGCACAACCACCAATGAGAATCATATCGAGGTGAGTCCATGCCTCCATCCTGGTTTCATAACCATTCTAACAAGTCTGTTGATAAAGAGAAGGCTCTCTTGATTTCCACTCTGACAATCTCCCAGGCACAGTCACTGTATTGCTTCTCTTTGAGGTAGAGACGGATGCCCTGGAAATACCTCTTCACGGCTAATGTAGAGTCCTCCATTCCCAGGGCAGATTCTGCTTCTTTCATCTCCGGCAACAAACAGGTGCCCAGGTCTTCCAGCTGACGATAGAGTCCACTGAGGAGCCCATGCAGTAGGGTCGTGTTCCAGGCAGCAGAGGAGTGTTCTGTGCTGAAGATGTCGAAGGTTTCCTGAAGCATCTCATGGAAGACAGTGATGGCCTGATCCTTCTGGATGTGGCTGCCATATACCATCTCCCGTGGCAATCCGAAGTTCTTTCTGTCTTTCCGACAGCGGAAAGAGCCGATTCTCTGCATTCGGTGCAGAAGCGCGATGTTCTCCTTGCTGACCTGGATGTGGTCTTGAGACAGGTCACAGCCTAGAGACCCACCGGGACCATAGCTGAACACCAGCACGGCGGTGAGTAGAGAGAGCAGGGGGGCCATGCCGAATCAGAGATGCTGCTGGCCTGGCTGAGCTGCAAGTCAGGGGGAGCCTTGGACTCTAGGTTCTCTGATGACATTCTTTCTAAGCATGGCCATTAAATAGGGAACACAATAATTTTCACTTTCTCAACATTTTCTACATTTTTACTTCCTTTTTTTGTTTTCGTTTATGTGTTCTCTGTGGAGTCCAAGAAGATATCATCAATCTACACTATTAATTTTGCAATAGAAGTTTAATTTTCCCAGGTAACCCAAAGTATCACTACAAGTGAATACATATCAATCGATTGAGTAAAGATTTTTTTTTTAAATCAGAAGTGTGTTTAGATATGTAATTACATGCACACATGCACATACTCTTGTATATGTTTTAATACGTAAATATTGGTGTTCTCTGTGTTAGAAACACAACTTGACCTTCAACCTGGGTAGCACTTTTATCCTCCTTGCCTTACATGGGATGACAGGCTGCCTGAGCCCTATGGGTTTTTGTGTTTTGTTCGGTAACAGACCATGTATAGCGAATAAGCTCTTTAGAACCAAGGACTGGGATTCGCTTACTGTTTTATTCAGAGCAGAGGCTGATGATCATGAGTGAATAGGGTTCTGGGATGTTTCTTTTTCTTCTAGAACACATTTTTGCGGGTCCGTCTGGTTGTGCTTCATAGGCTCCACAAGATCAGAACTGCAACAGACACTGCCCTTTCTTTCCACCGTGTGTAACTGGTTTCGACGCTGCTCATCCATGCCAATACTTTAGCAGGAATACCGGTTCTCTTCTGGGGCATGTAGGTGTGGGTATTCTAATCCCAAGACCATTTTATTTTGCCAGCACCACCTGACTCATGAGAGAGATGCCACTTCTAGTAACCCTTTTCTTCTGGAGTGACAAAGTGTCCTCAACTCAAACTCTCCTGGACTCATTCTGTGAGGTCAGGGAGATTAAATCTTGAGAACTCTAGAATACCCCTGCCATGGAGGGCTTGTATCGTTGTTGGTAAAATAATAACCATGCAGCATCCTTGCCCTTCCTGCTGGAATATTTGTGTAAAGGATCCTCGTTGTCAGCGGTGTCCTTCTCCTCTCCTGACCCACATCCTCAGGTATCAAGTATCAGGAACCTTCCATGGTGATAGCAAAGTGAATTTTGTCTGTAGGTGGAGGAATTAGTTACCTAGTTGTAATCATTTTGCCTTTAGTAGGCACATAATTTTCATTTTCCAATACAGCTTTTATTGTAAGAATCGTCACTTAAATTTTGAATACCTGCTTCAGTCTGCATTTCTGAGCTGGCCGCAGGAGATTCAGTGCTAATGTCTCTCAGTAGAAACTCACAGGACAGAGACTAGCGCACTTCCGTTGTTCCCTTAATCTGCGTATTTGTTTGGGCTGCTTTGTCTGTCTTCTGTGTCATACTCAAAATGCAGCGTACTGAGGCGCAAGTTATTATGTTGAAATGAAATAACGTTTTTAAAAACTCTTTGTGCTCTTCCACTTTAAATTTAAATAATAGCAATCAACGGATTCTTACTAGCTTAATTTTTCCACAGTGGCTTACAGGGTATACTCTGTTTTGCTCCTATGGCATTACTTTCTGTTTCATCCTGAGATTAATGCAAATAAGGGGAAATAACAGAATTGCAAAGAAGCTTCACGGTTTTTCTCTCTAACTTTCAAGACTTCAGATTTTTTATTTTTCATTTCAACTTTCCTAGAAAGCAAAACTGGGCAGTTGTTTGTGGGCATGAAAGAAAACAAATGTAAATCTGACATCATGAATGTGAAAGAAGGAAAGTGACTTTCCTGCTGGGTAAATGACAAAGTCTATGGTAACAAATTTAGTGCATTAGAGATGGGGAC
Source organism: Pteropus medius (assembly GCF_902729225.1). Lineage (NCBI taxonomy): Eukaryota > Metazoa > Chordata > Mammalia > Chiroptera > Pteropodidae > Pteropus > Pteropus medius. Next base: position 10,944 of record NW_024349162.1, on the reverse strand, counting down.
TGGGTGGTGTGGCAGAGTGGAAGGGTGAAAGCCAGCATGGAATTACACAAAATGAGGAAATGGCTGCCCCTGCCAGAGGCACAAAGAAGACTAAATTCTGATCAATGACCAACCTTCGACCTTGGAGACGAGCCCCTTCATTCTTCCTCCCTTCAATCCATGTGAAATCAGCTCTGAGGAGAGAAGGGAGGAATCACACCAACCAATTCTCAAGAGAATGGTAACCTGAAACCAGGTACCAGAACCCAAACAACCCTCTTGGTAAGATTGTAGATAGTAACCTTTGCCTTTAGTCTATGTAGTTAGGAAATCCTCTCAGGCAATTTAAAGATTGCCTTGAGAAATCTAGACTGAAAGAGAAGGTACTAAGAAAAGAATCTGCTCTTAATCAGGAAAATACTGATGATGATATTTTAAATGATAATACCGAAATTTATTGCTTCTTAACCACGGACCAGCTACTGACCTAAGATCTTTGAAGTTATTAACTCAGTCTTTTCAAGAACTCCATTTGGACTGTTGGGAGAGAAATACAAATCTGGAAGGATGGATTATTCCGAAGGTACTAAAATCCAAGATCAAATCCTTCAGAAGATTTGAGATAATGACTTGTCTGGAAGGGCCTGTTAAAAGAAATGATGAATTGAAATGGACCTGGGATTTACGATCCATGGAGAGGCCCTGGGAAGAAATCAGATTGGGATAAAGGATTGTGCAGTGATAAAAGATTTCGAGTGTCACTTCAAATGCCAAAAGATTATTGTCCAATCATTTGTATGGCAGCAGAAGTGTAGTATGAGGCACTGACCGACTGACTTTAAATGCTAAGGAAAGTAGATACAGTTCTTTTGAAAGAGTTGTGAGAGAAGATTTTTCAGGCAAAGGAAACAGAAGTTTGCATCTGGCACTGGAATAACGTTCGTTCCTTCCAACACTCAGCAAATGCTGTGGTATCGGAGTCTCCCGTCGGGGACGCTGCCAATGGCTACATCTCCGTGGGAGAACTCTGTGTTCAGGGAATCCACTTGGATCTCCTCCTCGTCTGAATAGGAACGATCTGGCGAAAAAACTGATTCAGTGCTACCCATTGGAATCGTTCCACCTCCTGAGGGCCAGCCTCTTCCAGTCCACTCAATAAAAATAAACGTCTCTGTACTCCTTCCGAGTCTACAATGTGCTGCTGACTTTCATCTCCTTCCTGTTTCTAGATGTGTGCTGTTGCCTTTGAGCAAAGTGTGTCCTGCAGCATCCTTCTCCTGGAATCAGACATGGAACCATCTCAACAGGGGCACAAATGAGCTCCTGAATTCGTTCCCAAATCAGTGGTGTAGATGTGTGGTAAGGACTCTCGTCTTCACTACATTTCTGAACTGGATTGGACTTCAGTGGATTCGTAAACGCTGTAGCACGGGAATCAGATGGCATGAGGAAGGGTGGAGGCGAGGCCAGGTCCGTACATGCTCTGATTGGCGACGCTGGAAACCTTGGCAGCTTCCAGCTGGTGCTGCACCATGATCCCTCACAGCTCATCCAGCGGCACTTGAGATCCCTTCTCCCTCCTTGGGCTGTGAGATTGCCCTGTGCTAAGGGACCTGTGAGACGTCTCAGGCACCACCTTCGCCCCTCGCAGCCATCCAGTCCTGCAGCTCAGTCTTCCTACACCTTTGAATATTGAATATCTCTGAAATATGAAAGAGGACATTGCTATAAAGATTTTTAAAGAAAGGCAACAATATGGAACCAAATTATAATCTTTTTCACCCAAAATTATAAACAAAAAAACAAAAACAAACCTGTAAAGTTACTGCAAAATAAAAATAGAGATAAAAGAAAAAAGAAATGAAAGAATAGAAAAGAAAAGAAAAAAGAAAGAACACCAAAGAGTGGCAGCAGTCATAGTGTTTGAAAGGTGATATGCAATCACAGATCAGATGCAGGTGAATGAAAAAAAAAAAAATCCTTGTATTCATGCTCCTTACAAGTGATGGCAGAACAAAAAATATCAAGTCACAAAAATGGTTTAACATGCAAATTATAGCCCTTTTACTTATCAATTGGACAGAAGCTATCTAAAGATGGGGTCTGTAAACTGAGGTCAAAATTTGAGAAAGAGATCCCTGCAAACTGAGAAACTGGCACACACTTTCGATGAACTTGTTCAGTTACAGTTCAGATGCCTTTAATATCTCTCGATTCTACTCCAACGGATACTTCACAGGCCATCATTTGACAACAATCGTATCCTCTGAAATTCCTTTAAGCTATGCTTCTCTTACTACTGAGTCAAGATGCAAGGGATGCCAGTGGCATCATTATGCAAAGTGAAAAGGAGAATTTCTCCTGATTATGTAGTCAATGGACATGACTACATAATTCTTCTCTACAGTGAAGAATTAAAATAAATAAATAAAAAGTCTACATTACAACTTAAATTTAAAAGCTACTGATATTTAGTATAATTAAAATGTCTATTTAATAAACAACAGTTTTAATTTTAAATAAAATTAATTGAGCTTGACTTTAAAACTAAGTTTCCAGAGTGACTTTTAATGTAACAAATTTACTACATAGAGATATACCCAACTGCATGTTCAAATAAAAATGTATATAATCCTATAAAATAATGCCAATGTACAGATAAGATATATTTTAAAATCATTCAAAATTGCTCGACATCATTGTAAAATAAATTATTTTCTTAACATTCATTTTAGGTAGGCACTTAAGTTTTAATCATGCTTCTTATCAGAGAGTAATTTTTAACTTCACTAACTACTAGATATTCATCTGGATATTGTTAATAATTTTTTCTGCTTGGACTTGACATAGTTAATGATGTGTTGACTAACTTTAGGAGAGCTCACTATTAAATATCAACTGTTTGCATTGTATTCTTGAAACACACGTCACAGTGAGGCAAAAACATAAGCAACGCCACAATGCAAGTCCTGAGTAAGCAAAGGCCATCTCTCACAAGATGGCTTTGAGATCAAGCAGACCATGGATGGAAGGAAAATCACCCAATGAGCCATCAAGTCACCTCAGGTTTGTAGCAATAATCTTGCATATGTTTTGTGTATCTTCCCTGAGCTGAATGGCAATGCTTCTCATATGATACACAAGAGAACCAAAGAGAAAAATAAATACTGAAGAAGAAGATTCTGTTGGCTAGAGCTGAGCTTTGGAGCACCACCACAAACCACTCAAATACCTTAGATTTGTTCACACTCATGAGAACTACTATTCCATCCTTGGGAGCAATATTAGCCCCAAAGAGAACTCAAGATTCAGACAATATCATCCAGTTGATTCTTTCTTTGTATTTTTGTATTAAATTTCATATTTTCTAAAGGAGTTCAGAGTTTCCAATCAAGTTTATTCTGCTCAAACAAAAGGAAACCATCTTTGGAAATGATTGAACTGCAGAAATGTTAATTATTAATATGTAAAGACTTGAGTTTTAGCTTTCATCGCAAAGTCTTTTTATTTTGTATGAGAAGTTATGTTGCCTCAGCCCTCCAGATTCCTACTGCTTAAATGGAAGGTACAAGATCATCCTTGCTAAGTCAGCTCTTTAGTCACTGGACTTTGTCAGATTCTCTGTGTCATGCTTGGCACCAGGCCCAGGGGGATCACTCATGAAGTAATTTTCACTGAAGCAGGTCCTCAGATATTCACTTTCTACTAGAACGGATTCAGGATAGACCAAGCTATTTGCTTCATCATGACCATACTTGCTTGGATTTTAATAGACCATGGCTAATATTTCCACTTTACTCATATAGGTGTTAAAAATGCCTAGTTTCCTTATTGCTAAACCACTCAAATTCTACTTCTTTTCAGGTACATATTGGCTCTGGGCATTTAAGTTGCAGAAATAGCAGCATAATGTTCAGCCTTTGCCTAGCACATTATTCAACTGACACTTATGACATCCTCTTTAATATACCTCTACATTGTCCTAATAGAAAAGTAACCAGCTGGTGTCACATAAGAGTCACCTATCTAAACTTAAAGTGTCTCGATTCACACAGCTCACAACAACCAGGCAACTGGCTGCATACGTTCTGGTCCTTTCTTACATGGGTTGCAGAAACCTAAGCTTTTTGGAGACCTCTCACAAAGACTGATAAAGGATCATACGTATTCTGTTATTTCCATCCATCTCTGTGGGCTACTGGACTCCATTTCTTGATTTTCAAAAATTGAGCATGTATAATTCGAATATTACTTCTGCTCAAAAAGCAAGAGTTTGGATTCTGAGTCCACAGTCTGAAGCTTTTGCCTACAAATTGCTAACTCTTCTTTATTGTCTACACACAGCTATATTCTCTCTTTGAGATGCCAGGCATGTGAATTTTTTTGACCTGCTGCGGTCTGAATGTGTACATGCTCACCTAATTCATATGTCGAAGTCTCAAGCCCAAGTGATGGTGTCATGTGATATGGTCCTTGTGAATGAATGAGGGCAAGAGGGTGGAGCCTCCTGAATAGAATTAGTGGCCTCGTCAAAAAATCCTGAGATCGATCCATCACCTTCCTTCCATTTGAAGATACATGAGAAGTCAGTGGTATGCAACCAGGAAGCTGGCGCTCACCAGAACCCAACCTTGTTGACACCCTGATTTGAATTTCAGTCTCTAGAGTGTGAGCAGGAAATGTCTGCTCCTTACAAGCTACTCAGTCTATGCTATGCTGTTAATTGAGTTTGAATGGTCTAAGACATGACCTGACCTCTTTTCTGCTTAGAGTACATCCCAGGAGTCTAGAAAATACCTAAGGAGAGAGAAATCCGTTTACCCAAATGTATGTCTAGACGTCTAGTGCAGTCCCTATCATCTCAGGAGCCAATTAATATTAATTAAGAGAATCATGAACGAAATAGTAGGAGAAAGAATAATACCAACATCTACTAGATAGTTAGGAATTGAGAGGACATTAAATCAGAGATACCTTGTAATCTTGTCCTAATCCTACAAAGGAAGTATTGAATGATATTAATACTGTGTGAGATAGTATTTAAAAACATGGTTTGGTTGCAGAGATATTTTCAAATTTCTATTTTCTTTATTTAGAATATCAGGATGAGAATTATAGACTTGGTTGTAAATGGAAGACTCATCCTCCACTTTGAAATCAGTGATTTTGAGAATTTCCTTGTCTCCCTCAAGATGTTCTGAAACCTCAGTCCCACATGTGTGGTCGTTTACCAATTTTTTAGCCTGTGTCTTTGGGAATTAACACAAATGCTCTTTCAAAAGATCGATGATGCTCTGAACTCTAACTACTGCCATCCATGTCATCTCCCGCAGGGTTTGATTTCTGGAAAAAGACTTTCAATTCTTGGTTTTGGGGTTGAGGATAAAGTGTATGCAGCAAACACAGTGGATTCTTTTTTTTTTTTTAACTTAAAGAGTATTGGTACAAATAGCGTAAAAATAAAGAGTGGTCTTACTGAAGTTGTCTCCTCTTCTATTAGTCACTAGATTAGAGTCTATTGCACAACTTCTTTACATTTTGGCAACCCATGAGAGTAAATTCAGATAAACTAATGTGAGCATAACTGATATTGCCCTGAAGAGTCCTGGCTTTTAAAAATAGACCATGTGAGATCCCATAATTGTTGCCTTTACAATTGTGTGGTATGGACTCAGGTACCACAGACAAATTGGGCAAAACATGTTGAATATGGCAACGTTACAAACTAACAGGGACCCGTGACCTTGAAACATTGTTCGCAGGACAGCCAACCTAAAGTGTCATCTGATCAGGAATACTTGCACTGGGCTCTTACACAAAGAAAGACCATTCCTATAATGATAAAAGTATGGATAATTTTCTGGATAGTTTTCTGTTCATCTGTTAGAACAGCTAGCAATAACTTAAATAACACACGTCTTTACAAAAAATACCATCTTGAGAACACTTTCCATAAAATAACTGGACTTTACACTTTAGAAAGGGCGAATATCTCCTCCCACCACTCCCACAAACATAAAGAAAACCCTTAGACAGATTTAAAAATTATAAGATTATTTATATAAGAAAATAGTTTATGTTCTACACTCTGAGCATAATTTTATAGATTCGTGACATACAATATAGTTTTTAAATGACTCTATGATTTTAGATTCAGATATATCTCTGCTGGTGCAGAAATGTGAGTTGAGATTGTTTCTAGACTTCACAATGAATGTAATTGAATAGAGAGTCACGAGTACAACTTTCTTCTGCATTTTGCCTTTTCTTGGAGGATTGTCACATGAGAAAAAGGCGCGCTGTGATCATGACTCCGACAACCTCCCAAGCACAGGTGCTGTACTTCTTTTGTTTTAGATAGTTATGGATTCCTTGGAATTAATTCCAGACAAGAATGCCGAAATAGGGACAAACCAGATTTCCTTCATTTGTCTGGTCCAGCTCTTCCAGGCTGTGATGAAGCCTAGAGAGTAGTTGATAGAGGAGGGTGCGGTTCCAAGCAGCATGGCTGTCCGCTGCGTTTAACAGGCTGAAGATCTGCTGGAGCACGAGATGGTGGAAACAGGTGCGTTGTGTCTTCTGGATTTCGGTGATACTCCCTCTTTCCCAAGGAAAGTTGAAGTCGGTTCTGTCATTGAGGCAGAAGTGAGAGGGAATAACGTCACTCTTTCTCTCAAAAGACTGACGATTTTCCTGTTTTCTAGGCTATGGATCCAAGGCACGTCTCCACCAAGAGAGCAAATCAGGATGGAGCTGAGCATCATTCCAGCCGCCAGCCACGAACTTCCCTGGGCCATTGAGATTGCCGGTGATTCACTAGATGTCGACCAGGGGGCGCGCGAGCACCGCGAAAGAGTGTCAGGTTCTACTGCTGTGCTCCTGGGAAGCGTGGTTCGCCAGAGGGCCACGAGAGGGCGCGCAAGTGGCGTTTTCTGATGCTTGGGTAGGAAACAAAGGTTTGGCGCAGCCTTTTTTGTCTGTCGGGCTGGTAGGGCCTGAGAAAGGCTTTCGCAGCGCCATGGGGCAGCTTGGTGCTGCTTTAAAGTCCGTGAGAAGCCTTCGTTTCCCCGGCGCTGACTGCTGCGGACGGAGCGCTGCCTTGGCCACGTGGGGGGACATTTTCTTCGGTACGGAGCACAGAGCCTCGCATTTTCTGCACTTTCCCTTGAGTCTGGGGCTTTACATTCGCGCATAAACTCCAGAGAGCCAATTTTTACAAAAACTCCGTTCACTGAGGGATGTGTGAACGGCAATCAGAGCGTGTTTAGCCGTTTTTACAGGTGCAGGATGGTTTCTGGGCGAGATGCCGCCGGATCCGGAGACCAGGACGCCGTCGCAGGGGCTCGGGCGCGGCCCTCCCTGGGGCCGGAGGCGGGGGACGCGGACCCCCGCAGCGCCGTGGCGCTGTGACTTTCGCGGTGAATTTTCAACGTTCCAGCGTTGCAAAGTGGTGGAGTGAGGTACTGGGAAACTGAAAAGCTGGAACGTTAAAACAGCATCTAATTAGACTTTCCAAAATATTAAAACATTTGAATGTTTAAATACCAAAGGTAACATTTAAAATTATTTTTCACATTAAAACGGTTAAAACAGCATTTTATTAAACTTCACAGAACTTTATTTCAACTGTGTTTTGTTTCTACCCAAACAAGAACTTAATTTTCCTTTCTTAGCTTTCACGGAAGCAAACTCGTTAATACTTTCCAGATTATTTCTTTCAGTTGTTTTCAGCTGAGAGAATTGCCATGTTTGACAATTTCTTGTGTCTCTGGGACAGTCCCAATTTTTATTTCTTTTCATGTTACCGAAACGTCTTTCACAGGACTCCACTTGGACTGTATTATTAAAAAGAAAACTTAGTTTTGTGTACAAGCCGTTGACAGGCTTTTTAGCAGGTCAGGTTTTTTCATTTTCTTGTGACAGAATGAGAGAACTATACGAATGAACTTTTGGTGTTCAAGACTTTATATGAACTGAATGGAATTTGCCTAAATTTAATTCACATGGTGCCCCCTTTCTTTGTAAGACTCTCAGGACTTGCAAATGCAAGGTCATTTCATGTCTTTACAATGTTGATACATTCTTTGTTGATCATACATGTGTGAGCATTAATTTTCATTTTCTAGTATTGCATTAGAGTATTATTTGGATTACTTAGATTTGCTGCCTTCTGAAATTTTGTACTTGAGAGAAGGACTCTCTTTAATTTACCCCACTACTCACCCAAGAAATAACGTTCAAATTAGACTTGTGATAGTGACTGCAAATCTGAAAATGTCTCATTTGCCATCATCCAACTTTCCTCCCCCACTTCCTCTTTTTTTTTTCTAACCGTTTTCCTGGCCTTTGTAACTTTTTAATTTAATATACGCCTTAACATAATATCACCACAGAGAATCTGAATGCAGAGACAAGGGAAGGGATTATTTTACTCATATTTACGGTTCACAAAAGAGTCATATTTTCTATCAGACTACTTTTCTCCACGCTAGTTCTCTGCAAAGAGCTTCAAGTGTGCTGGAAGGTTTGTCTCATGAATGTGCCAGGCACTGAGTTAACAGTGGAACATGTGACTCTGTACCTTCACAGTCCTATAGACAATCCCCTCTCCCAAGTTTCCGTTTGTGGAGACATCAATGTGCACACCCCTGAGACTGTTACAGGAGCTGCACTCCAAGCTCCTCTTGCCTTAGCGTGGCTAAACATGGACTATTCAGATTATTGTGTGTTACATTAATAGCAAAGGCAGCAGTGACTCACGACATTCAATATCTGAGCCTGTCATTTATAAATTTTATTGACTTAATCTTTACAATTCCCTGGGTGACCACTACTGAGGTTGTCTCAGTGTTTTAGAAGAGGAAATGAAAATCTGTTGTCATTTAAATTCAGGATGCACAGCTTTTGTCAGAGAGTGAAGCTTTTTATTGCCTGCCAGTCCCTCCTCTTCATGGGTTCTAAGTATTTGCTCTTAACAGCACTGAGTGTGCTGGTGCTTCATCCTAATCTTGTCTCTAAGGTGTGTCTCCCTGGCTTCGTGGAGGGCAGTCGCCATCCTTCTCTTACTCTTTCAGGAGCCACCTTGGGAGGCACGTAGTCCCATGTGGGCACTCAACACAATTTGGGTGACAGAAAGTAGAGAACTATATGAGTTAACCCTTAGTGTTCATTTTTATGCAGCTCTTGTGTGAAGACTGCATCAGAAAACATGAGCTATGGCTCCTGTAAATAAATGCGGAGCATTCAAATCTAGTGTATTAGAACCTTCAAAGGAAAATGCTGAGAGGTGAGGCCACTACGATTTAAGTGCAATTAATAAAGTGTTGCAATGGAGGCCAGAATCAAAACTCTTAAGTACTCTTATTAGAATTAAGAACAGATAGATTGTGATGTGGGTGTTTATTGCAACTTTGGTCTTATCTTCCTGAACACATTCTATTGGGTTGAGACTCCTGTCAGTTTGAAATTAGACACTCAGCTTCTACACATCATCTGAATGGAATGAATGGTAAAAACATTATACTACCCATTCTTCACTATCAGTTACAAAACGAGGGTTTGGATTTTGATTTTATAAATAAATTCCAGAAGCTTTTACATAGAAATTTAATAAATAAAGCAAAAACAAACTTAACGTAGAGACGTAAAAGTGTTTTATGTATTTTAATACAATGTAAAGATGAACATGTCATTACATCGATTTTTAAATATGAAAGATGCAAGAAGGACTGCAAAAAATTAAATATTAAATAAATAAAAAAAATAAATAAATAAATAGGAATCAGGAATCAAAGTAGTAATTTCCGTGACTTAAGCACAAAGATATTTTCGAAATGTCCGATGTTTTATATGCAATATGATATGGCACAACCAACAATGGAATCATATCGAGATGAGTCCATGCCTCCATCCTGGTTTCAGAACCATTCTATCAACTTTGTTGATAAAGAGAAGGCTCTCTTGATTTCCACTCTGACAATCTCCCAGGCACAGTCACTGTATTGCTTCTCTTTGAGGTAGAGACGGATGCCCTGGAAGTAGTTCTTCACGGCTAATGTAGAGTCCTCCATTCCCAGGGCAGATTCTGCCTCCTTCATCTCTGGCAACAAACAGGTGCCCAGGTCTTCCAGCTGCCAATAGAGTCCACTGAGGAGCCCATGCAGTAGGGTCATGTTCCAGGCAGCAGAGGAGTGCTCTGTGCTGAAAATGTCAAAGGTTTCCTGAAGCATCTCATGGAAGACAGTGATGGCCTGCGCCTTCTGGATGTGGCTGCCATATACCATCTCCCGTGGCAATCCGAAGTTCTTTCTGTCCTTCCGACAGCGGAAAGAGCCGATTCTCTGCATTCGGTGCAGAAGCGCGATGTTCTCTTTGCTGACCTGGATGTGGTCTTGAGACAGGTCACAGCCTAGAGACCCATCAGGACCATAGCTGAACACCAGCACGGCGGTGAGTAGAGAGAGCAGGGGGGCCATGCCGAATCGGAGATGCTGCTGGCCTGGCTGAGCTGCAAGTCAGGAGGAGCCTTGGACTCTAGGTTCTCTGATGACATTCTTTCTAAGCATGGCCATTAAATAGGGAACACAATAATTTTCACTTTCTCAACATTTTATACATTTTTACTTCCTTTTTTTGTTTTCGTTTATGTGTTCTCTGTGGAGTCCAAGAATATATCATCAATCTACACTATTAATTTTGCCATAGAAGTTTAATTTTCCCAGGTAATTCAAAGTATCACTACAAGTGAATACATATCAATCAATTGAGTAAAGATTTCGTTCTAAAATCAGAAGTGTTGTAGATATGTAATTACACGCACACATGCACATACTCTTGTATATTTTTTAATACGTAAAAATCGGTGTTCTCTGTGTTAGAAACACAACTTGACCTTCAACCTGGGTATCCTCCTTGCCTTACATGGGATAACAGGCTTCCTCAGCCCTATGGGTTTATGTGTTTTGT
>NW_024349161.1:0-436 GCF_902729225.1 Pteropus medius | reverse complement strand
TGTGTATACCTCAAAGTGATGCTTTAAATTTCTTTTAAATATCTTGGTTTTATAAAATATGAACCATTTCTTTCAAGTCTTAGACTTTTGCTAATTGTCTTGCTAAAATGAAAAAGCAGGAATTTGGTATAATGTAATATCTTTATGAGAGAATTTTCTCCTAAAAATTAATTTGTATGTATATAAAATGTTTTGATACTAGTAAAGGTTAGACAACTCTTGTCAACTCTAGCTCAAGAAAAAACTGTCAATTCCGGTTAGACAAACAGGGTACCTTATAATCTTCACTCTTGAAATAAATTTTTTATATTTCTCTGAAATAGATCTAGATCTAGATCTAGATCTATTATCTATCTATCTATCTGTCTGTCTGTCTGTCTGTCTGTCTGTCTGTCTGTCTATCTATCTATCTATCTATCTATCTATCTATCTATCT
>NW_024349160.1:0-392 GCF_902729225.1 Pteropus medius | reverse complement strand
GTCAGCTGTCTCCAGTGTGAGTCCAGGAGCTGCTCAGCAAGGAGCACCTGATTTGTTGAGGACACACCTGGATATGGCTTAGGTGGGGCCACAAGTTGGGGTAGGTGGGGTTTCAGGGAATCCACTGGGCAGAGCAACCTCTGTTATCCAGTTTGATGACATCACGGCTATGGCAGTGCTGTGTCTGCACACTGGGAGGGTGGAGGGCTGAACAGATACTGGCGGCACTTCTGTACAGAGTGAATCTCGCCTTGGCCCTCGCTCTGACAATGTCTCCCTGTAAGTCCCTGGTGCCCCCGGTGCACAGCCGAATCAGCACTGGTGCTCAGAGCGAGCAGGTCCGTCACTCCGAAAATCCACTCGTGGACGTGGCCCCTTTAAGAGGCATCTGC
>NW_024349159.1:0-495 GCF_902729225.1 Pteropus medius | reverse complement strand
CCCCTGCCTTCGGGATATTTCCGCAGACCCCCACCCCACAGCCAGGATGAGGCTGGGGACCCTCTGCTTGCTCCCCTGCCACTGCCATCACTGTCCCTATCACACCGTCTCCCTGCTTTTCCTCCCCAGTGGACCCCCAGGTCCCCGAGAACCTCCTCAGCCCTGCGGTATAGACCTGATGCCTCGTAAGCATCGAGTGAGTATCAAAGGCTGGATAAGGAGCTCGATCGGTCACGGCGTGTTCCTTACCCGAGGCGAAGGTCAGTTACCTTTTCCGACAGAAGCGTCAACCGCCGGCTCTTTTGTCACATTTCTCTGTGTTTTCGCCTTTCGCAGCAGCTAGCTTAACCACCACGGGCCGGAACTTGTGACATACCTCCCTTAAATCTTAACGTTTTCAGACGCCAAATGGTTCATAATGATCCATCAAATCATGGTCAAGCCCAGGCTCAGTGAAATGCCAGTAAACTTCCAGATTTAAAAAAAAAAAAAAAT
>NW_024349158.1:0-388 GCF_902729225.1 Pteropus medius | reverse complement strand
AGAAAGAACCAAATAGAACTTCTGGAGATGAAGAACACACTGAAAGAGATGACAAATGAAATAGTAAGCTTGGGAAATAGAGTCAATCAAATGGAGGAAAGGATCAGGGATATCAAAGACAGAAATCTAGAAATAGAAGGAAGAAGAGAGAAACTGAAGAATGAAAAATAATGGAAGAGAAATACAAGAACTAGCTGATACCATCAGAAGAGGAAACATGAAAATAATGGGCATTCTCAAAGGGGAGGAAAAAGAGCAGGGATTAAAAGTATTTTCTGACAAATAAGTGATGAGAATTTTGCAAATCTAAGGAATGAGCTAGAGCTTGGAATTCAAGAAGTCAACAGAACACCCAATTATCTCAACCCAAGAAGGCCTTCACCAAGAC
>NW_024349157.1:0-512 GCF_902729225.1 Pteropus medius | reverse complement strand
CGACCAGCCATGCTAAGTATGAAATGTTCCTTGGCAGCTGCTGGCATCTGTCTGAGCATGTCGACTGCATTGGTCTTTTTATGCCCCAGCTTTGTTCCTCTTTTCGTCACCAGCTGTAGAGAAAGTCCTTGGCTGGGATGTATTTTCAACCATGTAGTTTATAAACCAATCCCCGAATGAAGAACTGCTTCTAAAGCTCTAAGATCTGTGCTGTTTTGAATGGTGTTTGAGAAAAACGGAAACGCTGACAGTTTCAGGACACCGTTGTTAATCCAGTCGCTCTGTGCTCTTCATGGGGGAGGAACAGGAGCCGCGTGGCAGAAACACCCATCTCAGGGGGCTTGACTTCCACCGAGGAGACCGCACCTGAATTTCAGAAGGACGCAAGGGCAAGACGGCATTTAACTGCGTGTTGCCTCAGAGGAAGAGCTGGTGGGTGGGCGGGGGGAGCAGTCAGGAAGGTGCCTGGGGAGGGAGGATACCCGATCCGGAGCTCGGAAAGCTAGAAAGAG
>NW_024349156.1:0-6592 GCF_902729225.1 Pteropus medius | reverse complement strand
GCAGGGTTCACGGCCACCCACAGACAGCGTAGCCAGGGATGCTTTGGCCCCTCCGTCCATGGGGGCCGTCACCCGCTGGAAAGAGTTCAGCTGGGGACACTGCAGACAGCTGTGGGTCTGAATTCGGCCTCCGTGCCTTAGGAGCTTTGCGATCAGCTCTCTGAGCCTTTCATTTCTTCATTTTGAATGCGTCCACGGGGACCATCACGACCATCCCAGGCAGAAAGGTGAGGGCGAGGGAGGTGTCTGCTTCCGTCCTGAAGTCTGATTTCCACTGCGGAAAGCGGAAGGAGCCGAGGCCTTAGGAAGGAGCCCCGGGGCCTCTGGGATGAAAAGAGATCATGCTGAATTGTGGTTCTGGAACGCCCGGTGTCCCCACTGCGGGGAGGTGGAGGTGCTAGGAGCGGCCTGTCTTCTGTGGTAGACCAGGGGTCCACGCAGGTTTCCTTCAAAAATCCACCATATACATATATATGCATATAGATGAACATGTATATGCATATATATGTATATGGTAGCTTTGGCAAAAAGCTCTCTGGTGACGTCCTTTTTGAGCCAGAATCGCAGACTTCCGAGAAAAGGCTCACTTGCGGCAAATGCACAGCCCTCCCGGGGCCTTGGGGCTCTGTGGGCGATGTTCGGTCATCTGCGGGTACTGGGGTAGCGAAGTTGGAGGAGCACTCACTGACACTTTGAGCTCCTAGAGGTACAAACTACGTCCCATTCGTCTCTGTATGCCCTTGCAGGGTTCAGGGCCACCCACAGACAGCGTACCCAGGAATGCTTTGGCCCCTGCGTCCATGGCGGCCGTCACCCGCTGGAAAGAGTTCAGTTGGGAGACACTGCAGACAGCTGTGGGTCTGAATTCGGCCTCCGTGCCTTAGGAGCTTTGCGATCAGCTCTTTGAGCTTTTCATTTCTTCATTTTGAATGCGTCCACGGGGACCATTACGACCATCCCAGGCAGAAAGGTGATGGAGAGGGAGGTGTCTGCTTCCGTCCTGAAGTCTGATTTCCACTGCGGAAAGCGGGAAGGAGCCGAGGCCTTAGGAAGGAGCCCCGGGGCCTCTGGGATGAAAAGAGATCATGCTGAATTGTGGCTCTGGAACGCCCGGTGTCCCCACTGTGGGGAGGTGGAGGTTCTAGGAGCGGCCTGTCTTCTGTGGTAGACCAGGGGTCCACGCAGGTTTCCTTTGAAAATCCACCATATACATATATATGCATATAGATGAACATATATATGCATATATATGTATATGGTAGCTTTGGCAAAAAGCTCTCTGGTGACGTCCATTTGAGCCAGAATCGCAGACTTCCGAGAAAAGGCTCACTTGCGGCAAATGCACAGCCCTCCCGGGGCCTTGGGGCTCTGTGGGCGATGCTCGGTCATCTGCGGGTACTGGGGTAGCGAAGTTGGAGGAGCACTCACTGACACCTTGAGCTCCTAGAGGTCCAAACTACGTCTCATTCGTCTCTGTATCCTCTTGCAGGGTTCAGGGCTACCCACAGACAGCGTAGCCAGGGATGCTTTGGCCCCTCCGTCCATGGCGGCCGTCACCCGGTGGGAAGACTTCAGTTGGGAGGCACTGCAGACAGCTGTGGGTCTGAATTCGGCCTCCGTGCCTTAGGAGCTTTGCGATCAGCTCCTTGAGCCTTTCATTTCTTCATTTTGAATGCGTCCACGGGGAACATTACGACCATCCCAGGCAGAAAGGTGAGGGAGAGGGAGGTGTCTGCTTCCGTCCTGAAGTCTGATTTCCACTGCGGAAAGCGGGAAGGAGCCGAGGCCTTAGGAAGGAGCCCCGGGCCTCTGGGATGAAAAGAGATCATGGGGAATTGTGGCTCTGGAACGCCCGGTGTCCCCACTGCGGGGAAGTGGAGGTGCTAGGAGTGGCCTGTCTTCTGTGGTAGACCAGGGGTCCACGCAGGTTTCCTTCGAAAATCCACCATATACATATATATGCATATAGATGAACATATATATGCATATATATGTATATGGTAGCTTTCGCAAAAAGCTCTCTGGTGACGTCCATTTTGAGACAGAATCGCAGACTTCCGAGAAAAGGCTCACTTGCGGCAAATGCACAGCCCTCCCTGGGCCTTTGGGCTCTGTGGGCGATGCTCGGTCATCTGCGGGTACTGGGGTACCGAAGTTGGAGGAGCACTCACTGACACTTTGAGCTCCTAGAGGTACAAACTACGTGTCATTCGTCTCTGCATCCTCTTGCAGGGTTCAGGGCCGCCCACAGACAGCGTACCAGGGGATGCTTTGGCCCCTCCGTCCATGGCGTCGTCACCTGGGCTGGAGAAAGACTTCAGTTGGGAGGCACTACAGACAGCTGTGGGTCTGAATTCGGCCTCCGTGCCTTAGGAGCTTTGCGATCAGCTCTTGAGCCTTTCATTCTTCATTTTGAATGCGTCCACGGGGACCATTACGACCATCCCAGGCAGAAAGGTGAGGGCGAGGGAGGTGTCTGCTTTCGTCCTGAAGTCTGATTTCCACTGCGGAAAGCGGGAAGGAGCCGAGGCCTTAGGAAGGAGCCCCGGGGCCTCTGGGATGAAAAGAGATCATGCTGAATTGTGGCTCTGGAACGCCCGGTGTCCACACTGTGGGGAGGTGGAGGTGCTAGGAGCGGCCTGTCTTCTGTGGTAGACCAGGGGTCCAGGCAGGTTTCCTTCGAAAATCCACCATATACATATATATGCATATAGATGAATATATATGCATATATATGTATATGGTAGCTTTGGCAAAAAGCTCTCTGGTGACGTCCATTTCGAGCCAGAATCGCAGACTTCCGAGAAAAGGCTCACTTGCGGCAAATGCACAGCCCTCCCGGCCTTGCTAGCTCTGTAGGGGCTTATGCTCTGTCATCGCGGTACCGGGGCAAATGGTTGGAGGAGCACTCACTGACACTTTGAGCTCCAGAGGTCCAAACTACGTCTCATTCGTCTCTGTATGCTCTTGCAGGGTTCAGGGCCACCCACAGACAGCGTACCCAGGGATGCTTTGGCCCCTGCGTCCATGGCGGCCGTCACCTGCTGGAAAGAGTTCAGTTGGGAGACACTGCAGACAGCTGTGGGTCTGAATTCGGCCTCCGTGCCTTAGGAGCTTTGCGATCAGCTCTTTGAGCCGTTCATTTCTTCATTTTGAATGCGTCCACGGGGACCATTACGACCATCCCAGGCAGAAAGGTGAGGGAGAGGAGGTGTCTGCTTCCGTCCTGAAGTCTGATTTCCACTGCGGAAATCGGGAAGGAGCCGAGGCCTTAGGAAGGAGCCCCGGGGCCTCTGGGATGAAAAGAGATCATGCTGAATTGTGGCTCTGGAACGCCTGGTGTCCACACTGCGGGGAGGTGGAGGTGCTAGGAGCGGCCTGTCTTCTGTGGTAGACCAGGGGTCCACGCAGGTTTCCTTCGAAAATCCACCATATACATATATATGCATATAGATGAACATATATATGCATATATATGTATATGGTAGTTTTGGCAAAAAGCTCTCTGGTGACGTCCATTTTGAGCCAGAATCGCAGACTTCCGAGAAAAGGCTCAATTGCGGCAAATGCACAGCCCTCCCGGGGCCTTGGGGCTCTGTGGGCGATGCTCGGTCATCTGCGGGTACTGGGGTACCGAAGTTGGAGGAGCACTCACTGACACTTTGAGCTCCTATAGGTACAAACTACGTCCCATTCGTCTCTGTATGCTCTTGCAGGGTTCACGGCCACCCACAGACAGCGTACCCAGGGATGCTTGGCCCCTGCGTCCATGGCGGCCGTCACCCGCTGGAAAGAGTTCAGTTGGGAGACACTGCAGACAGCTGTGGGTCTTAATTCGGCCTCCTTGCCTTAGGAGCTTTGCGATCAGCTCTTTGAGCCTTTCATTTCTTCATTTTGAATGCGTCCACGGGGACCATTACGACCATCCCGGGCAGAAAGGTGAGGGAGAGGGAGTTGTCTGCTTCCGTCCTGAAGTCTGATTTCCACTGCGGAAAGCGGGAAGGAGCCGAGGCCTTAGGAAGGAGCCCCGGGGCCTCTGGGATGAAAAGAGATCATGCGGAATTGTGGCTCTGGAACGCCCGGTATCCTCACTGCGAGGAGGTGGAGGTGCTAGGAGCTGCCTGTCTTCTGTGGTAGACCAGGGGTCCACGCAGGTTTCCTTCGAAAATCCACCATATACATATATATGCATATAGATATATATGCATATATATGTATATGGTAGCTTTGGCAAAAAGCTCTCTGGTGAAGTCCATTTTGAGCCAGAATCGCAGACTTCCGAGAAAAGGCTCACTTGCGGCAAATGCACAGCCCTCCCGGGGCCTTGGGGCTCTGTGGGCGATGCTCGGTCTTCTGCGGAGACTGGGGTACTGAAGTTGGAGGAGCACTCACTGACACTTTGAGCTCCTAGAGGTACAAACTACGTCTCATTCGTCTCTGTATCCTCTTGTAGGGTTCACGGCCACCCACAGACAGCGTAGCCAGGGATGCTCTGGCCCCTCCGTCCATGGCGGCCGTCACCCGCTGGAAAGAGGTCAGTTGGGAGACACTGCAGACAGTTGTGGGTCTGAATTCGGCCTCCGTGCCTTAGGAGCTTTGCGATCAGCTCTCTGAGCCTTTCATTTCTTCATTTTGAATGCGTCCACGGGGACCATCACGACCATCCCAGGCAGAAAGGTGAGGGCGAGGGAGGTGTCTGCTTCCGTCCTGAAGTCTGATTTCCACTGCGGAAAGCGGGAAGGAGCCGAGGCCTAGGAAGGAGCCCCGGGGCCTCTGGGATGAAAAGAGATCATGCTGAATTGTGGCTCTGGAACGCCCGGTGTCCACACTGCGGGGAGGTGGAGGTGCTAGGAGCGGCCTGTCTTCTGTGGTAGACCAGGGGTCTACGCAGGTTTCCTTCGAAAATCCACCATATACATATATATGCATATAGATGAACATATATGCATATATATGTATATGGTAGCTTTGGCAAAAAGCTCTCTGGTGACGTCCATTTCGAGCCAGAATCGCAGACTTCCGAGAAAAGGCTCACTTGCGGCAATTGCACAGCCCTCCCTGGGCCTTGGGGCTCTGTGGGCGATGCTCGGTCATCTGCGGGTACTGGGGTACCGAAGTTGGAGGAGCACTCACTGACACTTTGAGCTCCTAGAGGTACAAACTACGTCCCATTCATCTCAGTATGCTCTTGCAGGGTTCAGGGCCACCCACAGACAGCGTACCCAGGGATGCTTGGCCCCTGCCTCCATGGCGGCCGTCACCCGCTGGAAAGAGTTCAGTTGGGAGACACTGCAACAGCTGTGGGTCTGAATTCGGCATCCGTGCCTTAGGAGCTTTGAGATCAGCTCTTTGAGCCTTTCATTTCTTCATTTTGACTGCGTCCACGGGGACCATTACGACCATCCCAGGCAGAAAGGTGAGGGAGAGGGTGGTGTCTGCTTCCGTCCTCAAGTCTGATTTCCACTGCGGAAAGCGGGAAGGAGCCGAGGCCTTAGGAAGGAGCCCCGGGGCCTCTGGGATGAAAAGAGATCATGCTGAATTGTGGCTCTGAACGCCCGGTGTCCACACTGCGGGGAGGTGGAGGTGGTGCTAGCAGCGGCCTGTCTTCTGTGGTAGACAAGGGGTCCACGCAGGTTTCCTTCGAAAATCCACCATATACATATATATGCATATAGATGAATATATATATGCATATATATGTATATGGTAGCTTTGGCGAAAAGCTCTCTGGTGACGTCATTTTGAGCCAGAATCGCAGACTTCCGAGAAAAGGCTCACTTGCGGCAAATGCACAGCCCTCCCGGGGCCTTGGGGCTCTGTGGGCCATGCCCGGTCATCTGCGGGTACTGGGGTGGCGAAGTTGGAGGAGCACTCACTGACACTTAGAGCTCCTAGAGGTACAAACTACGTCCCATTCGTCTCTGTATGCTCTTGCAGGGTTCAGGGCCACCCACAGACAGCGTACCCAGGGATGCTTTGGCCCCTGCGTCCATGGCGGCCGTCACCCGCTGGAAAGAGTACAGTTGGGAGACACTGCAGACAGCTGTGGGTCTGAATTCGGCCTCCGTGCCTTAGGAGCTTTGCGATCAGCTCTTTGAGCCTTTCATTTCTTCCTTTGAATGCGTCCACGGGGACCATTACGACCATCCCAGGCAGAAAGGTGAGGGAGAGGGAGGTGTCTGCTTCCGTCCTGAAGTCTGATTTCCAATGCGGAAAGCAGGAAGGAGCAGAGGCCTTAGGAAGGAGCCCCAGGCCTCTGGGATGAAAAGAGATCATGCTGAATTGTGGCTCTGGAACGCCCGGTGTCCACACTCCGGGGAGGTGGAGGTGCTGGGAGCGGCCTGTCTTCTCTGGTAGACCAGGGTCCACACAGGTTTCCTTCGAAAATCCACCATATACATATATATGCATATAGATGAACATGTATATGCATATATATGTATATGGTAGCTTTGGCAAAAAGCTCTCTGGTGACGTCCATTTTGAGCCAGAATCGCAGACTTCCGAGAAAAGGCTCACTTGCGGCAAATGCACAGCCCTCCCGGGGCCTTGGGGCTCTGTGGGCCATGCCCGGTCATCTGCGGGTACTGGG
>NW_024349155.1:0-323 GCF_902729225.1 Pteropus medius | reverse complement strand
AGTGAGCCCGAAGTGTTTGTTAACAGAAAGTGAGGAAAGTGTCAAATGACTGATAGGGACTCGTCAAAGGGACACGGGAAGCAGCCCGAATGGGGTTCTACTCGCCAATTCTGGGATAATTTGAGCACCAGAAAGAAAAAAAAGACGGTAAAGTATTATAAACCATGTAGTGATAGATACTCAAGCAAAATGGACAGGGAAGGAAATTTTACAGAAAAATGCCAGCTAATAACCTCAAGAAGGAAGAGAATTAGAAAATCGCCATCCTGCAACCACCGATTCCCACGGGGATCGCCAAGGGATGCTACTGAGGGCTGGATGCT
>NW_024349154.1:0-408 GCF_902729225.1 Pteropus medius | reverse complement strand
GTGGAAATCAGACTTCAGGACGGAAGCAGACACCTCCCTCTCCCTCACTTTTCTGCCTGGGATGGTCGTAATGGTCCCCGTGGACGCATTCAAAATGAAGAAATGAAAGGATCAAGGAGCTGATCGCAAGGCTCCTACGGCACGAAGGCCGAATTCAGACCCACAGCTGTCTGCAGTGTCTCCCAACTGAACTCTTTCCAGCGGGTGACGGCCGCCATGGACGCATGGGCCAAAGCATCCCTGTGTACGCTGTCTGTGGGTGGCCCTGAACCCTGCAAGAGCATACAGAGACGAATGGGACGTAGTTGGTACCTCTAGGAGCTCAAAGTGTCAGTGAGTGCTCCTCCAACTTCGGTACCCCAGTCCCCGCAGATGCCCGAGCATCGCCCACAGAGCCCCAAGGCCCCG
>NW_024349153.1:0-348 GCF_902729225.1 Pteropus medius | reverse complement strand
TGGCTCCGAGGGCTCCGCACGCTCCTGGTCTCCCCTCTGCTCTCAGGCCCCGAGGTTCTTCCTCGTGGTCCGTTCTGTAAGCGATGCCCTCTCTCCTTCATGTTCACCCTCTCTCCCTTGGCGACCGAACCCACAAGCATGGCATCCACCGCCACCTGCACCTGGAGTCTCGAAACTGTGTTCCCAACTCCAGCCTCCTTCTGAGGCCCCAGAACTATGCACACGACCGCCTAGGAGGCACGTCCTCTTCGAGACCCCAAAGGCATCTCGGGTTTGCCTCCCCCACACTTACCCTCCTCACCGTCCTGGCCGCTTGCTCAGGCTCCATGACTGGCCCACGTCCCGCAC
>NW_024349152.1:0-434 GCF_902729225.1 Pteropus medius | reverse complement strand
GTGACCACCTAATTGTGAGCCTGAGAGTCAAGGAGGTATCTAGAATCCACGATGAACTTAGTTCTGCAGCCATCATGTTGATGGTGGGGTCATGTGAAACAGGGGGACTTTTACCTTCTGACCCTTCTCCACAGTGCAAGCAGGGGTCATTGCTGACCAGGCTTTGGCATTACCCTCCACCACCCAGTGGCCACGGTTCCTATTACCTGCGGGGCCTATGGAAGTGGGCACCTTGAGAACTGCTCCTGAGGTCAGGGCCACCTTGTGAGGGGCCCATGGTCACCTGAGGCTGTTGGGCTGGCAAGACATTCAGACTGTGCCAGAGTCCAAAACAGCCCAAGCCATTTTGTTCCCTGCCCTCTCTCCACTTAACCCTTGGCTCTGGTGTACTACCTATCCCTAGCCCTGGCAGAAAGGTCTCTATGGTCTCTCAC
>NW_024349151.1:0-460 GCF_902729225.1 Pteropus medius | reverse complement strand
GAACGTGATTGGATTTACAAAAATCGGCTTGACACAGATTTTCAGGAATCCATCTGGGCTGTGTGAGAGGTAGAGCTGTTCCCTTGTCTGGATTCCCAGGAAGCTTCTGTTCTGGGGAAACTGGGTGTATTTGCTGCCAAAAGGAGCTGTATTTTTAGCCAAATGTGAGAAAGGGAAGGGAGGTGCCTGGGGTGGGGGCCGAGGTCCCCTGGGTGTGCATGTGCTCGTGGAGACTGGTGAGGGGTGGCCCTTGGGGCCGCGGTTGGGACCCGGGCTTGGAGTGGCCGTTACCTTTTCACTTTGGGGAAGGACAGTGCCTCCGCAAGGGCCTGCGTGGGCTGGGGTGTGGCAGTCACCCCGTTTCTCCCCCACCCCCGACCCGGGCTCGGAACTCGCCGGTGCTCGCCCTTCACCGGTTGCTTAAAAGTGAAGCTGCCTTGCAGCTGGGAAGGCCGGGCCT
>NW_024349150.1:0-8305 GCF_902729225.1 Pteropus medius | reverse complement strand
TAACCCTAACACTCACCCTATCCCTAACTCTAACCCTAAAGTAAACCTAACCCTAACGCTAACCCTAAACATATACCTACCCAAAGGCTAACCTCATGCAAACCCTAATGGTAACCCCACAACTAACCTAACCCTAATCCTAACACTAACCCTAAAACTAATCCTAAATCTAACCTCTTGTCTTAGGGTAACCATAATTTTAACCTTAACCCTAATCCCTTACCCTAAACCTAACACTATCCCTAAATTTTAATCTAAAACGAACCATAACCCTAACACTAATCCTAACAAAACTCTAGTGCTGATTCTAATCCTAAAACTAAAGCTAAACCTAAATCTAATTCTAACCGTAACCCTAACACTAACCCTAAATCTGAACCGACCCTAAAACTAAAGTTTATTGTAACCCTAATTCTAACAATAGGCTTAATTTTTACTGGAACAATAAACGTAACGCTAATCCCTTAGTCTAATACTAACCTTAAACGTACCCCTAAATTAAACATAACCCGAAACCTAACGATAATCCTAACCCTAACCTATACTACTCTAATTCTAACCCTAACACTAATCCTAAACCTAACCCTAACCTCTTATTCTAACCCTAATCCTAAACCTAAACCTAACCTTAAACTTAATCCCTAACCCTAACTAAACCCCTAAACCTAATCCTGATCCTAACCCTAAAAGTAAAGCTAATACTAAAAATAATTTAACCCTGAACCTAACACTAAACCTAACCCTAAATTTTAAACAAACAATAACCCTAAACCTAACCCCTTATCCTAAACCTAACCCTAAATCTAACTTTAAGTCTAAATCTAACCTAACCCTGACCCTAATGTTAACCAGAACCCTGATGTTAACCCTAAAAATAAAGGTAATGCTTACCATAATTCTAAACCTAACTCTAACGATAACCCTAATCCTGATACTAACCCTAACACTAAAGCTTATCCTAACCATGATTCTAACCCTAACCCTAAATTTTACACTAATAATAATTCTAAACCTAACTCCTTAACTAACACTGATTCTAACCTTAAAACTAGAGCGAATAATAACCCTAATTCTAAACCTAACACTATCACTAACCCTAATCCTGACCCCAATCCGAAAACTAAAGCTAATTCTATCCCTAAATATAACCTAACCGTAAATATTACACTACCGATAATCCAAAAGGTAACTCCATACTGTAAACCTAATCCTAACCCTAAATTTAACTCAAAAACTAATCCTAAACATAACTTTAACCCTAAGAACAACCCTTACTTAAACCTAACCCGAACCCTAATAGTAATCCTAACACTAACCTAAGTATACCCAAAACCCTAAACCCTAACCCCTTATTGTAACCCTAACCCTAAACCTAACCGTGATCCTAACGCTAACATTAAAGTTACTCCTAAATCGACCACTGATGCAAACCCTAACCTTAACCCTAAACTCATACGCTAAACCTAACCCTAAACATAAAGCCAACCCTAACTCTAACAATAATTGTAACCCTAATTTACTACAATCTAAGCCAAACCCTAATACTAACACTAAGCATAAACCTAACCCAAAGCTAAACCTATACTGACACTAAATCTAACCCTAACACTAAACCCAAAGCTAAACCAAACCTAACCATAACACTAACCCTAACATTAATGATAACTCTAATGTCTTACCCTAAAACTAACCCTACCCCTATCATTAAACCTAACCCTAACACTGATCCTAACACTAACCCTAAATCGAAAGCTAACTCTAAACCTAACCCCGTACCTTAAAACTAACCCTAACACTAACCCTGATTCTAACCCTAAAAATAAAGCTAATCCTTACCCTAATTGTAACCATAACCCTAACACTAATCCTAACCCTAAATTTTACACTAACATTAATCTTAAACCTAACCCATTAACTTAAACTTAACCCTAACCATAACTTTAAACCTAAAACTAATCCTAACCCTATACTTAACCCTAATATTAAAGCTAATCCTGATCTTAACCCTAAAATTAAAGCAAATCCTACCCTTAATTCTAATGCGAACCCTAAATTTATACTAACAATAACATGAAACCTAACTTCTTCCCCTAACCCTAACCCTAAAATATAGCTAAATCTTACCTTAACATTACTCGTATCCCTGAGCATATCGTTAATCTAAACCTAACGTGAACAATAACGGTAACCCTAACACTAATCTAACACTAACCCTAACCCTAAACCCTAACTTTAACTCTAACCCTAACCTTAACCATAACCCTAAACCTAACCACTTATTCTAACCCTAACCCTAATCCTAAACTTAAAGCTAAACCTAACTCTAACACTAACCCTATTCCTAACACTAACTCTAACCTAAGCCTAACCCTAACCCTACCCTTAAACCTAACCCTAACCAGAACCCTAAACCTAAAACTAAACCTAAATCTAAAGCTAACCCGTATCCTAACACCTACCCTACCAATAACCCATACGGCAAATGCTAAACCTAACCCAAACTCAAACTCTAACACCTTACTTTGACCATAACCCTAAAGTTAAACTTGCCCTAAACCCTAACCTTAACAATAACCTGAACCCTCACCCTGATTCTAAACCTAAAACTAAAGCTAATCCTAAATCTAATTTTAAACCTAGGCCTAACAGCAACCCTAACCCAAAATTTTACACTAATCCTAACCCTAAAACCTAACCCCTTCATCTAATCCTAACCATAACCCTAAGTTTAACCATAAAACTTACACTTATACTAACCTTAGCTCTAACGTTAACCATAACCCTGATCCTAATACTAAAATTAAAGTTTATTGTAAACCTAATTCTAACTCTAACCCTAAAACTAACCATAACCTTAAATTTTAAACTAACAATAACACTAATCCTAAATTCTATCCTAAACCTAACCCTAAGTCTAACTTTAAGTCAAAAACTAACCCTAAATCTAACCTTAAACATAACATTAACTAGAACTCTGATCCTAACTCTAAAACTAAAGATAATGCTACCATAATTTTATACCTAACCCTAATACTAACTCTAACCCTCTACCTAAACCTAACACCAAAGCTCATCCTAACCCTAGCAGTAATGTTAACGCTAACTCTAATCCTAACCTAAACATAACCCTAATCCTAAAACTAACCCTAAACCAACCATAAACCTAATATTAATCAGAACCCTTCTCCTAACCCAAAAAATCAAGTGAATGCTAACCGTAATTATAAAGCTAACCCTAACTGTAACCTTAACCCTGATCCTACCCTAACACTAACACTTATCATAACCCTAATTCAAACCCTAACCCTACATTTGACACTAACAATAACTCAAAAATTAACTGCTTACGCGAAACCTAACTCTAACATAAAGCTAATCCAAACCATAACACTAACCCTAATTCTAACCCTAACCATAAACCTAAACCTAACTCCAGCTGTAACGATAAACCTAACCCTATACTAAACCTAACTCGAACCCTATCTAAAACATTAACCATAACTTAACCTAAACCATAACCCTAACACCGACACTAATCTTAACTCTAAACACTTACCCTAACCTCACCCTAACCCTAAGCTAACCATAAACCTAAACCTAATTCTAAACCTAAAGTTAACCCTAACCCTAACACTAGACCTAACTATAACCCTAAACAAAACAGTAACCCTAACCCTAAAATTCACCCTAACCCTAATCCTGACACTAAATCTAAAGCTACTCCTAACCCTATTTTTGACCCTAACCCTAACACTAATCCTAACTCTAAATTTGACACTAACAATAACCATAACCATAACCGCTTACCCTAAACCTAAGCCTTATCCTAACTTTAACTCTAACAAACCCTAACTCTAACCTTAAACCTAACATTAATTCTAACTCTGATCGTATCCCTAAATCTAAAGCTAATCCAAACCTTAATTCCAACTCTAACCCTAAATTTTACACTAACAATAACACTAACCATAACCGATTACTCTAAACCTAAACGTAAACTAACAAAAACCTAAAACCCTAACCCTAAGCTAAACCTAATCCTACTCCTGATCCTAACGCTAAAACTAAAGCTAATCCTAAATCTAACCCTAACCCTAAAACTAACTCTAACCACTTATGCTAACACAAAACCTCAACCTAAAGCTAACCCTAATTCTGACACGAACCCTAACTATAACACTAAACCTAACTCTAACACTAACTCTAACCTAAATCTAACGATAACTCTAACTTTAACCATAAACCTAACAATCAGCATAACGTAACTTGACGCTATCTCTAACTGTAACTCTAAAGCTAACCCTAACGCTAACCTAATCATAACACTAACACTAACATTAATCCTAACTCTTCTATTTTACCTTGAACACAACCTTAACCCTACCACTAATCCTAACGCAAAATTTTACACTAACAATACCACTAACCCTATCTTCTTACCCTAACCCTAATCCTAAACTATAGCTAACCCTAACTAACACTAACACTTTCCCTAAGCATAACCCTAACCTACACTAACCGGAACCCTAAACAAAACCATAAAACTATACCTACAGTAAACCTAACCCGAAATTTAACGCTAAACCTAACACTAACCTAACCTAAAACTCACCCTAAATCCTAACCCTAACCATAACACTAATGCTAAACCTAACCCTAAATTCTTATTATAACCCTAACCTTAAAACTAACCCTAACCTACCTTAAATCCTAATCCTAACAGTAACCCTAAAACTAACCCTGATCCTAATCCTAAAAATAAAGCTAATCTTAACCCTTATTCTAACTCTAACGCTCAATTTTAAATTCCCCCAGTTTAAACCCTAACCCAATCCACATACTTCACCCAAAACCTTCAAACTCACGTTAGCTCCTATATTCAAAGTAAGTCGCAATTCCTAAACTCGCCTATACTAACTTTTAACTTCCACACAGTAAATCTTAACTCCCTACTTACTAAACACCCTATCCTTTAACCATAAGCTAACACTGCACCATATAACACAAAACTATAACCTAACCCTAAATCCCCCAACTCAACTCCCCAAATTATATGGTAGGAATAACTTCTAAACACCAACTCAGGCGTTCTCAATCCTAATCGGGAACTTAAGGTCTTATTACAATAGTAGCTCCTAACTTATTCCTAATTCCACCATAACCTCCTAACTTACTAACATTTCAATTCAAATTTAGTCTTTGAATTTTAACCTTTATTTGAAATATACCCCTAACATCCTAACCCTACCTAAACTCCAATTTACCAACCAACCATAACTCCAACCCTCAACCTAAGACTAATTGTAAGTCTAACATCTTACCCCAATACTAACCCAACCCCAACCTAAACCTAACCCTAATCCTAACACTAACCCTAACACTAACCCTAACATAAACCTAAACCCAACCCTAAACCTAACCTAAACCTAACATTAACCATAACCATAACTAATGCTAACCCTAATCCTAACCCTAACACTAAAGCTAAATCTTATTTCTTACCCTAACCCTCACTCTAAACATCACTGTAACCCTAACACAACCATAACACTAAAACTATTCCTAACCTAACTGTAACCGTAATCCTAATCCTAAACATAACCTTACCCCTACCCTAACCCTAAAACGAACCGTAACCCTAACCGAAACCTAAACCTAACCCTAAACAAAAAATTAACCTTAACACTAAATTTTACACTATCAATAATCCTAACCTTAACCCTGACACTAATCCTAACCCTAACCCCAATTTAACTCTAAAACTAACTCTAACCCAAACCCTAACCCTAAATCTACTCTACCCTTAAACGTAATCCTATCACTAACACTAATCCAGATCTTTACCCAGAATCTAAAGCTAATCCTAACCCTAATTCTTACCCAAACCCTAAATTTTACACTAATAATAACCAGAACTCTAACCTCATAAACTACCCCAACCCTAAACCTAATGCTAACCTTAACCATAACTGTAACACTAAGACTAACGCTAAGCTTAACCCTAACCCTAACCCAAACCCTAACTCTAACCTAACCCTAACCCTAAAACTAACACAAACCTTAAACGAAACCCTAAGAGTAACCCTAATTCAGACCCAAACCAAAAATCAAAAGCTAATCCTAACCCTAATTCTAAACCTAACCCTAAATTTTACTCTAAGTATAACCCTAACACTAACCCCATACCCTAACACTAATCCTAAACCTAATGCAAAACTTAACCATAACAGTACCTCTAACCGTAAACCTAAATCTAACCTTAACTCTACCCAACCCTAACCCTAAACTTTAACCCTAATCCGAATCGAAATCTAACCCTATTTCTAATTTAACGATAAAACTCACACTAACTCTAACCCTATTCCTAAATCTAACCCAAACCTTAACCATGTTGCTAACACTAACACTAACACCAAACTAAACCCTAAATCTAAAGCTAATCCTAAGCCTAATTTTAACCCTAACCATAATTTTACGCTAACAATAAACTTAACCCTAAACCCATATCAAAAAACTAACCCTAAAACTAATGCTAGCCATAACCCTAACAGTAACCCTAACACTAACCCTAACCTTAATCTAAAACTACCCCTAAACCTAACCCTAAACTAATTCTAACCCTAATCTTAACCCTATCACTAATCCTAACTCTAACCTCTTACCCTAAACATAAGTGTAAACTGAACCCAAAGATTAACGCTAAACCTAACGCTAACCCTAACCCTAACATGAAACCTAGCCTAACCCTGACACTAACCCGAACCCTAATCCTAACCTTAACCATAACACTAACTCAAACCTTAACCCCTTCACAACACCCTATTGCTAAACCTAACACTGATCCTAACCCTAAAGCATAACCCTAACCCTAACCAAACCTAATCTTAACTGAAACACTAACCGTAACGCCAACACGAACTCCTAAACCTAACCGTAACCATAACTTTAACCCTAAACCTACTCAACCCTAACCCCAACCTAAAACTAACACTAACATAAACCCTGAAACTAACCCAAAAACTAAAGCTAATCCTATTCCTAATTCAAACACTAACCATAACAATAATCCTAACCCTAAATTATAAAGCAAAATAACACTAACCCTAAAAACTTACACTAACCTTAACCCTAACCCTAACCCTAAAACTAATCCTAACTATAATATCTTAAAATAAGTCTAACACTAATCATAAGTGTAAACCGAAACCAAACCATAACGCTAAACCTAGCCAAAACTAACCCTAACCCGTACTTTAACGCTAAACTAAACCTAACCCAAACCTGAACCCTAACCCTAACCCTAACCCTAAACGTATCTCTAACTTTAACACTAAAGCTACCCCTAACACAAATGTTAACACTAAAATTAAGCCTATTCTTGATCATAACCCTTAAACTAAAGCTAAACTCACCCTAATTCTAAAACAAACCCTAATTTTACACTAACAATATAACCAACCCTAACCCCTTACCCTAACCGTAACCCTAAACTATAGCGAACACTAATCCTAACACTAACCCTATCCCTAGGCATAATCCTAACCTACAATAACCCTAAACCTACTATAACCATAAACCTACCCCTAAACTGAACCTTACCCGAACTCTAACATAACCCTAACACTAACCTAACCCTAATACTAACCCTGAACATTAACATAACCTTAACCCTAAACCTAATACTTACCCAACCCTAAACTTAAACCCGGAGCATAACCATAACCTTAACGCTAACCCTGATACTAACCCTAAAACTGAAGTTAATCCTAATCCTAATTCTAACCCTAACTATAACACTAACCCTGAAATTAAATTTTAATCTAATAACCCTAAACCTAACTTCTTATCATAAACTTAACACTAAATCTAACTTTAAGTCTAAAACTAACCCAAACTCTAACCCTAACACTAACATTAACCTGAACACTGATCCTAACCCTAAAACTAAAAATAATGATAACCTTAATTTTAATCCTAACCCTAATACTAAATCTAACCCTGATACTAACTCCAACAGTAAAGCTTATCCTAACCTTAACACTAAACCTAACCTTAACTCTAACCCTAACCTCAACCTCACCCTAACCCTAACACTAACGATAAAAGTACCTCTAAACTAAACCTTACTTGAACCTTAACAGTAACCCATTCTCTAACCTAATCCTAAGACTAAACCTAACCCTAATCCTAATTCTCACCCTAATCCTAAACACGAAACATAACCCTAACCCTAATACTAAAACTAACCCTGATCCTAACCCTAAAACTGAAGCTAATCCTAAACATAATTGTAAACATAATCATA
>NW_024349149.1:0-336 GCF_902729225.1 Pteropus medius | reverse complement strand
TGGTCTGAAACTGAACACACAATATTTTCAAGGTATGTGATAGCTTACAGATGAAAATAATGAGAGTGTATTGGATCATTAAGCTTCAGGTGCGTGCAGTACCATCAGGTGGTAATGACTAATAGGTAGCAGGAAATACAGGTGTAGCAACGAGAAGGAGAGTGATGAAATAGATTTGCTAAGACCTGTATTTGAAGCTATTGGTTTGGAGTAAATCTATTGTGATAATCTTACAAAATAAGAGAGGAAGGAAGGAAGGGAGGAAGAGAGAGAGAGAGAGAGAGAGAGAGAGAGGAGAAGAGAAAAAGAGAAAAAGAAAAAAGGGAGGAAGAAAAA
>NW_024349148.1:0-15071 GCF_902729225.1 Pteropus medius | reverse complement strand
ATGTCCACATAGCACATCTTATGGAAGGTCGACGGCATATGAATGCAGTCACTTATCTTTAATTCGCCTCTACTTTTCTCTGTATGTCTGGAAAATGCCCATCGTATTGGAGGCATAAATCGCATATTTGCTTTCTTCATAATTGAGGTGAGCGTGCCATAAGGCATCGAATAAATGGTGATAGAAACCATAGCTGCCATAGAACTTTATTGTAGGAAAAATGTTGAGTCATTGTGAGATTCTTATTCATTGCAAAAAAAAAAAAAGGCTGCTTAAGAATTCTTCTCTATGAAATCATAGATTAAAGTTTGCGAGAGTTTGGCTTCAGCATTTGGAAATAAAACTGAGATACTGGCATGAGTCAGGTTGTTCAAGATTTTCTAAAAAGACTTCTAGTAGCCTAGCAGAGGTATGGAAGTGGTAGTCGCCTGGAAATCTCGTGATACACAGGGGGATTTCCCACGACATTCACCTGAGCAGGAAGAGATTGGCCGTAGGAAAAACAGGAAAATGATGTGAAAGTGGATGATGGAGTGGTGCTCAATTTGTGTTTCCTTTCCACATTCCTTGGTAAAATACAAATAAACACCAAGAAAATAAGATGACCTGTTTAACAGAGCCACACAATATCCCATAATTCAAAAGGTCATGTCTGCTGCCTGAGAAGCTTTGCTTGACGATAGTGGCATAGGTTAACAGAAAATTGTTGTAAGATAACTGCACATAGGGTTCCACCATGGTAAGGCTACCTTGAATGGAAAGGAAGCTGCTTTTGAACAATGTCTGCCTTGATATTTGGAGGCTGGGTCTGAATCAAGAAGCTACTTTAGAGCAGTGGAAATTGTAAGCAAAATGTTTCTGTAGTATAGACAAAATGCTGAGTCATTGTGAGTATAATTCTGATTGGCTTCGTGTGGAACTTCTGCCCAACTCTTTAGGTGGATCTTTGACATGGTATTTCTTAAGAGCCAATGACAAAGTGCTGAATGTTGAAAATAAGAGTTTCTGAGACGAGTTTTGAAAACTCTTGTTCAATTATTGGGGAAGAGTTATAAGGTGGAGTTCACCTCAAATTCACTTAGAAATCACTATGGAAACACTTCAAGATCAAAAAAGCAAATATTGGAATTCATATGCGGATCAAGGAATTTCCCACCCTAATTTGGTATCAATCAAGTGACGATTCCTGTGGCTGTGGCTGTAGGATTTCACTTTATTTCGTAGAATGACCCAGACTTCAGAACATGAATTGCATTGCAAACCAGTTTACCTTACAGATGAGATGGGTGCTGTGCTGTTTTCAAATATCCACGCGAATTTACCCCAGTTCCAGGGGAGGACTTCTATTAGGCCATGGACTTTTGACACCATTTCTTGTGACCGTTTGCCAAGTCCTCTATCGAAAGATTTGGTATAGAACATAAGGCTAAATTCTGTTGGCAATGGTCTCCTCTCTACCTCCTAGAAATAAGAGCCTTACATGGCGGTGATTCCAAGCTCCCCACTTGAGTTCTTTAAATAATAGTCCAGGCTTTAGCCAGTTTTCTTAGTGTCGATATTACCTTCTTTTACCGGAAGGAAGGCTTGGCGGTGCTCTGAATAGTCACCTTTCAATAACTGTCTAAAAGCAAAATTGGTGACCAGGAACTAGGTTGTGCTAAATGTACTGTTATAATGATACAGTGTTGGGTCCTTCAGCCCAATATATGTGGTAAATGCTTTCAAGGTAAGACAGTCTTGTAGGCGTGCACAGTGTCCTCTATTCTGCCTCCTCCTAGAACATGACAGCTTGGTTCTATAAGCCAAGGTATACACAAGAGTTTTCAGATAACAAAAGCAAGGCTGGATGTTTGTAGGTCTTGGTCTAGAGACTGGATATTGCTACCAATTGGATCGTCTTGCAGTGTGGGCTTGGGCTTTTAGTAGGTCCATGAATATGATACAAGCTTGATTCAGATTTTACATTCCCGTTTTGTTATTGTTTTTTTTTTTTGGTTTTGTTTGTTTTGTTTTGTTTTCTTCCAAATGAAAGCTTTTTCTTTCATACAAGTATGTTAGATTATATTTGTTCACAGCAAACAGACTGGGAGGAGAAGGCTTATGCCACCATTTCTGTCTATGTCAGAGATATACGGACGAAATGCTATGAACCAATTTCTCAGATCTATTTCTTGAAAATTTTGGTTGGGATTGTAACTGAAATCAATGACAGCATCCTGGATCCCAAAATCAAAGCAGGAAGGAGAGTGGGGCCTAGGTTGGCGATAAGAATCAAATTACATGAGAACAGAAATGTTCTGTGGTTCATATTTTACCGTTTACTAGTTTTCAGAGAGGATAGACTTGGTGCATTGGTTCCCAGTCTCCTTTCCTCTTTGAAAGGAAATCACTGACGTTGTGTATTGGGCCTATAAGACTAGTCCACATTTGCAAGGGAGTCTTTTAAGTGACAAGTGCATATAACTGAGAAAATTCACATGAACATGAAAAATTTTTAGTATGTGTGGTTCTGTAAAATGCTGAGACAGACTTCATAATGACCTCCAATCAAATCCTATGTCCACATTGCAAATCTTACAGGAGGTCGACGGTATATGAATGCAGTCACTTACCTTTAATTCATGTCTACTTTTCTCTGTATGTCTGGAAAATGCCCCTTTCATTGGAGGCATAAATTGCACATTAGCTTTGTTCATAATTGAGCTGAGTGTGCCGTGAGGCACTGAATAAATAGTAATAGAAACCATAGCTGCCATAGAGCTCTATTGTAGGGAAAATGCTGAGTCATTGTGAGGATTCCTATTCATTGCAAAAAAAAAAAATACCTGATTAAGAATTCCTCTCTATAAAACCATAATTTAAAGTTTGTGAGAGTTTGGCTTCAGCATTTGGAAATTAAGCTGAGATACTGACATTGAGGCAGTTTCTTCAAGATTTCTAAAAAAGACTTCTAGTAGCCTAGGAGAGGTAAGAAGTGGTAGTCGCCTGGAAATCTCGCGATACACAGAGTGATCCCCTAAGGTATTCACGTGATGAGGAAGAGGCTGGCTGTAGAGAAAATGAAAATGACATGAAATTGGGTGATGGAGTGGCACTCACTTTGAGTTTTCTTTCCACATTCCTTGGTAAAATGCAAATAAACTCCGAGAAAATTAAGATGAACCCTATAACAGAGCCACACAATGGCCCTGCAATCGAAAAGTCACGTCTGCTGCCTGTGAAGTTTTGCTTGATGATGGTGGCATAGTTTAACAGAAAATTGTCGTCAGATATGTACAGTTAGGTTTCCACAGCGGTAAGGAACTTGCTAGAGCACAATGGAAGCTGCTTTCGAACAATGGCTGCCTTGATATTTGGAGGCTGATTCTGCATCAAAAAGATACTTTTGAATAGTGGAAATAGAAGCAAAATGTTGTTGTAGTATAGACAAAATGCTGAGTCATTGTGAGTATAATTCTGATTGGCTTCACATGGGACTCCCGCACAATTCTTTAGGTGGATCGTTGACACGGTATTGCTTAAAAGCCATTGACAAATTGCTGAATGTTGAAAATAAGAGTTTCTGAGATGAGTTTTGAAAACTCTTGTTCAATTATTAGAGAAGAGTATAAGGTGGAGTTCACCTGAAATTCACTTAGAAATCACTAAGGAATCACTCGGAGATCAAGAAAGCAAGTGTTAAAATTCATTTGCAGATTAAGGAATTTGCAGATTAAGGAATTTGCAGCCCTTGGGTGGTATCTACCAAGGGACAATTCCTGTGGCTGTGGCCATAGGATTTCACTTTATTTCGTAGAATGACCCAGACTTCAGAACATGAATTGCATTGCAAACCAGTTTACCTTACAGATGAGATGGGTGCTATGCTGTTTTCAAATGTCCACCCGATTTATCCCAGTTTCAGGGGAGGACTTCCTTTCAGGCCATGGACTACCAACAACATTTCTTGTGACCTTTTGCCAAGTCCTCTATTAAAAGATTTGGTATGGAATGTAAGGCTAAATTCTGTTGGCAATAGTCTCTACACTACCTCCTAGAAATAGGAGCAATACTTGGTGGTGATTCCAAGCTCTTCAATCCTGTGGTTTTATTGTAGTCGCCAGCTCCCAAAAGAAACATGGACCACCAGAAATCAGTGAGTTATAGGAAACATGCTCTTTATTCAACCAGCTGGGTCTGCCAGAGGTACGCAGACTCCAAATTAAGCAACCCCAAAATGTAGAGGTACAGGGTTTTTAAGTTCTAAATTCCATTCCTCATTCAGTCTTAAACACAAAGGTCTCTTTTTCTCCTTTTCACTACCTGTCAACCCACAGGTCGGTTGTGCAAGTGGGGGTACAGAAGCAGAAAGCTTATTGTTAGAATGATTTCTTCCCATGGGTGATAGCCAAGCAGTAATTTTCCAGCCAGCACATTCCCCACTGGCCTTAGCAGAAAATCAAATCTTTGATTCTTCATGTGGAATTTGCTCATAGCCTCTATTTTGTAATACTAAAAGTTTAATAGAATTTACTCTCTTCCTTATATATGCAAACAAGAAATCGAGGAAACATGGGCCAAAAGTTAACAAGAAGAGGAGGAGGATTCAAGGTCCAGCTATAGCAGATAGAAGGGTTGTTAGCCGTGGTAACCAATTGAACATCCTATGAAACCAGTTATCTGATTCTAGTCTTTGTTTTTCCCTGGCATCTAAATTTCTCTCTACTACTAATAAGCTCTCTCTAATTACTCCAGAGTTATTAGCATAGAAGCAACATGTTTCACCTAGAGCCATACATAATCCATCTTGTTCTAAGAATAATAAATCTAAACCTCTTCTATTTTGGAGGACTACTTCTGCTAGTGAATCGACTTGAAGTTCTAGCCTGTTAAGTTTAAGGGAGCTCACTTAAGTTTAAGGGAGTTCTTACCCTGACATAGTAAGGAAGATTTTGGGTTTAGGTACAACCAGCAATGTAGTCCTATGTCTTGGGTGGTCTTATTTAAGACCATGTGTATGTCATTATCATAGCTATTAATGCTCCTTCTGATTTTGGTTGTGGCTGGTCGAATGCCTGGGATAAAGAGATAAAAAGGAAGAAACAAAGGTTATACTTATGTATGCTTGAGTCTTAGTCTTAAGGGCCTGTCTTCCTGAACTGTCCACTCTCATGCTGCCTTCACATGGGAGTGATGAATCCATGATGGGATGCTGTCTACTTTAACTGCAGTGGGCATCATCAGGTAGACAGTGAAGGGTCCTTCCCATTGGGGTTCTAGTCCTTTGGAAGTGAACTTCCGGATCCACACAGAGTCCCCAGGCTGAAACTGATGGGGAATCTGTTCCATGGGGCTGAGTGGGCAGCATGAACCCCAGACCAAATCTACTTCTGTATACTTTGAAGGGCCTATAAAGACTAAAGTAAGACAAGGTTACACAGTTCTGCCTTTTCTCATCTTCTATTCTAGGTACTAAAGGTGGGGATTTTCCAAAGAAAATTTCAAATGGAGTGAATCCATTAATATATGGAGTACACCTGGCTTGGAAAACAACAAAGGGGAGAAGTTCTACCCAGATCCCACCAGTTTCTAATCCTAACTTGACTAATGTCTTTTTTAGGGTCCGATTCATTCGCTCTACTTGGCCTGAACTTTTGGGAATGGTAGGCACAGTGGAGTTTCCATTGCAAATTTAGGTAGCTAGCCAATTGTTGTGATACCTTTGCTATGAAGGCTGGCTCGTCATCTGAC
This sequence comes from Pteropus medius, assembly GCF_902729225.1. Taxonomy (NCBI): domain Eukaryota; kingdom Metazoa; phylum Chordata; class Mammalia; order Chiroptera; family Pteropodidae; genus Pteropus; species Pteropus medius. Next base: position 9,341 of record NW_024349148.1, on the reverse strand, counting down.
CCTAAAGTTCCAGGGAGACCAAATCGAGGGAGAATTTCTTGTAGTAGTTTTTCAGTAACTACTAAGGCAGTCTCTTTCCTGGTAGGGAAGGCCTCTACCCATCCTGAAAAGGTGTCTATAAAAACAAGTAAATATTTATAGGCCCCCACAGTTGGGGTTATCTCAGTGAAATCTACTTCCCAGTGGTCCCCTGGATAAGTTTCTCTTTCCCTACGCCTAGGTTCTTCTATCTTCCCCTTCTTTGGATTAACTCGAGCTCAAGCCAGGCATCGTGAGGCAATCTCCTCTGCAGTTCTTCTCCCTTTTAACAAGTGAAAGTAGGGGTCTAAAGCTTGGAGCATCTTAGTTCACCCTAGGTGTGTGGTTTGGTGTACTTAGTGGAGGAGAATCCTTCCAAGGGCCGTGAGAGCCCGATTTGTCCAACTGGGGTTGTCCACCACTTTTGTTGGTTCCTAGGGGCTCCCTTATCTTGAAACTATATGTTCTCTTCTGCTGTATAGGTCGCAGATGGAGGCAGTTCTTGGTAAGGGACAACAGTCAGTACATGTGGTGGGGGCCCCACTGGCCTTGTGGCCACTGTTCTTATCTCTGCATTGGCTTGTCAGTTTCCCTCAGCTTTGGGACTAGTCCCTTTTTGATGCCCTTTACAAAGAACAATAGCAAGAGCCTTAGGCAACTATATGGCTTCAAGTAAAGATAAGATCTCTCGCTTGTTCTTGATGTTCTTCCCAGCTGAAGTCAGAAGCCCTCTTTCCTTGTAGATGGCTCCGTGTACAAGTGCAGTAGCGAAGGTGTATCAGCTGTCAGTGTATATTGTGACTGTCTTATCCTTTCCTAATCTTAGTGCCTCAGTGAGGGCAATGAGTTCTGCCTTTTGAGCAGAAGTCCTATGGGGAAGAGCCTGTAACCAGATGCTGCCAGTTAGAGTTATGACGCTGCCCCAGCATACCTCCTTCCTTCCTGCATGAAGCTCCTCCCGTCCATGAACAGAACTTCATCAGCCTCAGGCAGAGGGGAGTCTTTAAGATCTGGCCCTGAGGAACACACAGCGTCAGTGAAATTTGTGCAGTCATGAATGGGGATCTCAGGCTCTGGGTCTGGCAATAGATTGGCTGGGTGGATGACAGTAGATTGGATTTTAGACATACGTTTGGGGTCATCCAGTGGCACCCTGTTGTTGAATACCTTCTTGGCTATCTCAACAAGTTAGGACAGGTTCATCCCTGCAAAACCTTCTAATTTTTTGCAATTTACATCGGATATCGTGGGCTGCCTGAGTAGCAAAGGCTATATTAAATGCCTGCTGGTTCTCAGGGGCCTCAGGATCAATGGGGGTGTATACCCGGCACGCCTCATTCAAAAAATGCTCCAGGGGATTCCTGAGGTCCCTCCCTGCATAACTTCAGTTACCTTAGAAAGGTTAGTTGGCTGAGAAGCAGCCATCCTAATTCCCCCAATTAGAATCTTGTGGTACTGATCTAATGCCATTCTCCCTCCCTGAGAATTGTGTTCCCAGGCTGGGCGGTTAGAGGGAAATTCCTCTTCAATCTGTTTCCCTGCTTCCTCAACTCTCCTCCCTCCCGCAGCTAACTTTTGTGTTTCAGTCTGAATGCGTCAGTGTTCTTCCTCTGTGAAGGGGGTAATTAAAAGCTGTTGGCAATCATCCTAGGTGAGGCAGCAAGTCTGAAAAACACTTTCTAAGAGTCCCATTAATGCCGGAGGTTTCTCAGAGAAAGGCGGATTCTGTGACTTCCAGTTGTACAGGTCTCTAGTCGAGAGAGTCATGTAAACCATAAAGGGCCTGTTGTGTGATGACCCTGGAGTGGTGCTTCTTGCAAGGGGAGGATGGCTGGGGTGGTGGTATTGGCTGGTGCCCCACTGACAGCAGGAGCATGAGGCCCATAGGGGTTACCTGCCTGCGTCTGAGGAGGTGAGGCGGTGCTATTTGGCCTCTGTTGTCCTGGATTATAGGGTGGGGGAATTCACCGTCCTCTGGTGGAGATTGGAGGACAGAGGACGGGGTGGCTGAGGACTGCTGCTGTACAAGCCTGGGGCCCACAACTAAGCCTCACGCCCCTAGAGAAATGGCGTACTGGTGGAGCCAAGGAGGGGGTGTCTGAACAAGGTTTAACCATTAATTGATGTAGGGAAACTGATCGGGATGTCCCGGGTCCCCTGTGACAATCTTGCAAACATTCCTCACTAAACCCCTGTCAAAAGATCCCTCCGGAGACTAGTCCTCCGGAGACTTATATCAAAAGACAGCCACTCAACTTTACACAATGTTTTTAGTCTGCCTGGAGAAAACTTTATGCCATAGTCAGCTCCTTCTACCAACCCTTCTTTGAAATGTTGCAGGAGACAACCCAAGGGTGTCTTCTGTGAACTCAGGCTTCCCCCCATCGCTTGCGCAGAAAACACAAAACATACACTCAGACAAGAACAATCAGACACTCAGACAAGAACAATTGCTGGGGTGTAGGGGGACCCAGAGAAGTCTGCCACCTACAACCTAGACAATACCAGAGACAATGAACAGAACCCTACAACAGGGCACAGGAGGTGACGTCCCGCAGCCTGGCCATGGTCCGGGAGATAAGACTGCGTCCAGTGTCTCTGCGGACCCCCACTGACCTGTCAACAGAAACAGGTAGGTATCTTTTATCCAGACACCGATGCCTCAGAGATTCCAGATTCTCGTCGGGACCAGGAACAAAGAGTGTGTTCTAAAGGTTGCATCCTTGACAATTGTACTGACCCATCACAGCATTCAAGGGCCCTGGAACATCTCAGGTTGGCCACCCCTTTGAATCCGTAACAGGGAAAGCAACCGCATCAGAGGCCAGTCTAATCTTAGATCCCAGGGCCACTCCCTGAGATCTTGCTGGGGCCTTTAAATGTTGTAGCTGCCAGCCCTTGAAAGACACACGGACCACAAGAAATCTGTGAGTTATAGGAAACACGCTCTTGGTCTGCCAGGGGTACGCAGACACGAGCTTGGTCTGCCAGGGGTACACAGATCCCAAATTAAGCAGCCCCGAAATGTAGAGGTACAGAGTTTTTAAGCCCTAAATCTCATTCCTCATTCTGTCTTTAACACTAAGGTCTATTTTTCTCCTATTCGCTACCTGTCAACCCACAGATAGGTTGTGCAAGTAGGGGTACCGAAGAAGAAAGCTTCTTGTTAGAATGTTATATCCCCATGGGTGATAGCCTATGTTCCCATGGGTGATAGACAAGCAGTAATTTTCCAGCCAGCAAAATTTAAATAATAGTCCAGGCTTTAGCCCATTTTCCTATTGCCCAGTCTACCTTCTTTAGCCAGAAGAAAGGCTTGGTGCTGCTCTGAATAGTCACCTTTCAATCATTGACTAAAAGGGAAATTGGTGACATGTGACTAGGTTGTGCTAAATGTACTGTCATGATGATACAGCTTCGATACCGTCGACCCAATGTATATAGTAAATGCTTTCAAGGTAAGACATTCTTGGAGGTGTGCACAGTGTCCTCCATTCTGCCTCCTCCTAGGATATGATGGCTTGGTTCTATAAGCCAAGGTATAGACAAGAGTTTTCAGGTAAGAGAAGCCAGGATGGATGTTTGTAGGCTTTGGTCTAGAGACTGGATATTGCTACCAATTGGATGCTCTTACAGTTGTGGGCCTGGGCTTTTAGTAGTTCCGTAAATATGATACGAGCTTGGTTCAGATTTTAAGTCCCCATTTCTTTTTGTTTTTTTGCTTTGGTTATGATTGTACTGTTTTGTTTTCTCCCAAACAAAGGCTTTTTCTTTCATAAAAGTGTGTTAGATAACATTTGTTCACAGCGAACAGTCTCAGAAGAGAATGCCTATGCCACCGTTTCTGTCTATATCAGAGAAAGATGGAAGAAATGCTGTGCATCAATTACTCAGATCTACTTCCTGAAAAATTGTGTTGGGATTGTAACTGCAATCAAGGACAGCATACTGGATCTGAAAATCAAAGCAGGCAGGACACTAAGTCCTAGTTTCGAGATAAGACTCAAATTATTCGAGAACAGACAAGCTCTGTGGTTCATGTTTTACCGTTTACTAGTTTCAGAGAGGATAGGCATGGTGCATTGGTTTTCAGACTCCATTCCTCTCTGATAGGAAAACACTGGCCTTGTGCCTTGGGCCTACAAGACCAGTCCACATTCACAAGGGAAGCTGACGTAGTGCTTTCTTTGAACTGACGAGTACATATAACTGAGGACATTCACATCAACATGAAAAATTTTTAGTATGTGTGGTTCTGAAGGTGGCCAAGACAGACTTCGAAATGACCTCCAATCGAATCGCATGTCCCCTTTGTAAATCTTACTGGAGGTCGATGGTATATGCGTGCAGTCAATTATCTTTAATTCGTCTCTACTTTTCTCTGAATGTCTGGAAAGTGCCCTGGTCATTAGAGGCATAAATCGCACATAAGCTTTGTTCATATTTGAGCTGAGTGTACTGTGAGGCAGCGAAGAAATAGTGATAGAAACCATAGCCGCCATAGAGCTTTATGGTAGGAAAATTCTGAGTCATTGTGGGGATTCCCATTAGTGGCCAAAAAAAAATGCTGCTTAAGAATTTCTATGAAACCATAGATTAAATTTTGTGAGAGTTTGGCTTCAGCATTTGGAAATAAAGTTGAGATACTACATTGAGGCAGTTTCTTCAAGGTTTTCTGAAAAGACTTCTAGTAACCCAGCAGAGGAAATGAAGTGTTAGTCGCCTGGAAAACTCAGGATACACAGGGGGATTTCCCTCGGATTCACGTAATCAAGAAGAGACTGGCTGTAGGGAAAACAGGAAAATGATGTGAAATTGGGTGATGAAGTGGTGCTCAACTTGAGTTTCATTTCCATATTCCTTGGTAAAATGCAAATAAACACCGAGAAAATACGATGACCCGTGTAAAAGAGCCACACAATATTCCCTAATTCAAAAGGTCACTTCTGCTGCCTGAGAAGTTTTGCTTGATGATGGTGGCATCGGTTAACAGAAAATTATTGTTAGATAACTGCACTTAGGTTTCTACTATGGTAAGGCAACCTGCTTGAGTGCAATGGAAGCTGCTTTTGAACAATGCTGCCTTGATATTTGGAGGCTGGGTCTGTATCAAGAAGCTACTTTAGAGCAGTGGAAATTGTAAGCAAAAGTTTGCTATAGTATAGACAAAATGCTGAGTCACTGTCAGTATAATTCTGATTGGCTTCATGTGCGACTTTCCACAATTATTAGGTAGATCTTTGAAACGATATGATTCAAGGCCAATGAGAAAGCGCTGAATGTTGAGAATAAGAGTTTAAGAGACGAGTTTTGAAAACTCTTGTTTAAAAATAGGGGAAGAGGTGTAAGGTGGAGTTCACCTGAAAATCACTAGAAATCACTATGGAATCACTCAGGATCAAACAAGCAAACGTTGAAATTCATATGCTAGCTTTAGCCACGTTTCTTAGGCCATGAACTTGATTGGGGAGCTTGGAATCACCACCAAGTAAGGCTCCTATTTCTAGGAGTAGAGTGGAGACCATTGCCAACAGAATTTAGCCTTACATTCCATACCAAATCTTTCAATTGATCACTTGGCAAATGGTCACAAGAAATGTTGCTGGTAGACCATGGCCTAAAAGGAAGTCCTCCACGGAAACTGGGGTAAAATCTGGTGGACATTTGAAAACAGCACAGCCCACATCTCATAAGTAAGATAAACTGGTTCGCAATATGATTCATATTCTGAAGCCTGGGTCATTCTACGAAATATAGTGAAATGCTATGGCCACAGCCACAGGAATGATCCCTTGGTTGATACCAGATTAGGGCGGGAAATACCTTGATCCGCATATGAATTCCAAAGTCTGCTTTTTTGATCTCCACAGTGATTTCTAAGTGAATTTCAGATGAACTCCACCTTATACCTCTTCCACAATTTTTAAACAAGAGTTTTCAAAACTCCTCTAATAAAGTCTTATTTTCAACATTCAGTACTTTGTCATTGGTCTTTACACAATTCTGTGTAAAAGATCCACCTAAAGAATTGTGCGGGAGTCCCACATGAAGCCAATCAGAATTATACTCACAATGACTCATCATTTTGTCTATACTACGTCAACATTTTGCTTACAATTTCCACTGCTCTAAAGTAGCTTCTTGATGCAGACCCAGCCTCCAAATATCAAGGCTGCCTTTGTTCAAAAGCAGCTTCCATTGCGTGCAAGCAGGTTGCCTTACCACAGTGGAAACATAAGTGCAGATATCTAACAACAATTTTCTGTTAACCTATGCCGCCATCATCAAGCAAAACTTCTCAGGCAGCAGACGTGACCTTTAAATTGAAGGGCCGTTGTGTGGCTTTGTTATATGGGTCATCGTATTTTCTCGGTGTTTATTTGTATTTTACCAAGGAATGTGGAAGGAAACTCAAATTGAGCGTCACTCCATCACCCAATTAGCATCATTTTCCTCTTTTCCCGACAGCCAGTCTCTTCCTGTTTACATGATTCCCGCGAGAAATTCCCCTGTGTATCGCCAGCTTTCCAGGAGACTACCACTTCAGTACCTCTGCTAGGCTACTAGAAGTCTTTTAGAAAACCTTGAAGAAACTGTCTCTATGTCAATATCTCAGCTTTATTTCCAAACTCTAGCAAACTCTAGCAAACTTTAATCTATGGTTTCATGAAGAGAAATTCTTAAGCAGCTTTTTTTTTTTTTCAATGAATAGGAATCCTCACAATGACTCAACTTTTCCCCTGCAATAAAGCTCTATGTCAGCTATGGTTTCTATTACTATTTATTCGATGCCTCTTGGCACACTTAGCTCAATTATGAACAAAGCTAATGTGCGATTTATACCTTCAATGACGGGCATTTTCCAGACATACAGAGAATAGTAGAGGTGAATTAAACATAAGTGACTGCATTAATATACCGTCGACCTCCTGTAAGATATGCAATGTGGACATGCTATTCGATTGGAGGTCATTTTGAAGTCTGTCTTGGCCTCCTTCTGAACCACACATACTAAAAATTTTTCATGTTGATGTGAATTTTCTGTTATATGCACTCGTCACTTAAAAGAAAGCACTACATTAGCTTCCCTTGTGAATGTGGACTGCTCTTATAGGCCCAAGACACAAGGCCAATATTTTCCTAACACAGAGGAATGGAGACTAGGAACCAATGCACCAAGCCTATCCTCTCTGAAAACTAGTAAATGGTAAAACATGAACCACAGGGCAAGTCTGTTCTCATATTCTTTGAGTCTTATCTTGAACCTAGGACCTAGTCTCCTGCCTGCTTTGATTTTCAGATCCAGTATGCTGTCCTTGATTGCAGTTATAATCCCAACCCATATTTCAGGAATTAGATTGTACTGGCTGGAAAATTACTGCTTGGCAATTGTCCGTGGGAACATAGGCTGTCACCCATGGGAACATAACATACCAACAATAAGCTTTTTGCTTCTGTACCCCTGCTTGCACAACCGATCTGTGGGTTGACAGGGAGTGAATAAGAGAAAAATAGACCTTAGTGTTTAAGACAGAATGAGGAATGAGATTTAGGGCTTAAAAATTCTGTACCTCTACATTTCGGGGCACTTAATTTGGGGTCTGTGTACCCCTGGCGGACCCAGCTCGCTGAATAAAGAGCATGTTTCCTATAACTCACAGATTTCTGGTGGTCCGTGTGTCTTTCTGGGGCTGGTGGCTACAACATTTGAAGGCCCCAGCGAGATCTCAGGAAGTGGCCCTAGGATCTAATACTGGACTGACCTCCGAAGCGGTTGCTATTCCTGTTATGGATTCAAAGGGGTGGCCAACATGAGACCTTAGAGGGCCTTTGAATACTGACACGCTCTTTGTTCCTGGTCCTGATGAGAATGCAATCTCCGAGGCCTCGGTGTCTAGATAAAAGTAACCTACCTGTTTCTGTTGACCAGTCAGTGGGGGTCCGTAGAGAGACTGGACGCAGTCATATCTCCCGGACCATGGCCAGGCCGTGGGACACCGCCTCCTGTGCCCTGTTGTCGGGTTCTGTTTATTGTCTCTGGTCTTGTCTAGGTTGTAGGTGGCAGACTTCTCTGGGTCCACCTACACCCCAGCAATTGTTCATGTCTGAGTGTCTGATTGTTCTTGTCTGAGTGTCTGATTGTTCTTGTCTGAGTGTATGTTTTGTGTTTTCTGTGCAAATGATAAGGGGAAGCCTGAGTTCACAGAAGACATCCTTGGGGTGTCTCCTGCAACATTTCAAAAAGGGATTGTAGAAGGAGCTAACTATGGCATAATGTTTTCTCTAGGCTAGACTAAGAACATTGTGTAAAGTTGAGTGGCTGTCTTTTGATGTAAACTAGTCTCCAGAGAAATCTTTTGACAGGGGTTTAGTGAGAAATTTAGGAAGATTTCACGGGAGATCCAGGACATGCTGATCAGTTTCCCTACATTGATCAATAGTTAAACCTTGTTCAGAACCACCCTCGTCCTTGGCTCCGTCAGTTTGCTCTTTCTCTGGAGGCATGAGTTTTAGATGTGGGTACCCTGAAACATGTCACAACTGAATCTCCAAGACAACCCAGTCCCTCAGTCCTCCAATCTCCGCCGGAGAAGAGTGACCTTCATCCACCCTATAATCTAGGACAATAACCCTGCCTCACCTCCACGGATGCGGGCAGGTAACCTCTATGGGCCTCCTGTTCCTGCTCTGGGTGGGGCACTAGCTAATACTACCACCTGACCATCCTCCCATTGCGAGAAGCATCACCTCAGGGGCATCACACAGACAGGCCCTTTATGGTTTACATGCCTTTCTCGAATAGTGACCTATACAACTGGAAGGCATAGAATCCACCTTTCTCTGAGAAACCTCCGGCATTAATAGGACTCTTAGAAAGTGTCTTTCAGACTCACTGCCTCACCTGGGACAATTGCCAACAGCTTTTAATTACCTCCTTCACGGAGGAAGAACGGGGATGCATTTGGACTGAAACAAAAAAGATAGCTGTGGGAGAGAGGAGAGTTGAGGAAGCAGGGGAACAGATTGAGGATGAATTTCTCTCCACCCGCCCAGACTGGGGACACAATTCTCAGGCAGGGAGAATGGCATTAGATCGGTACCACAGGATTCTAATTGGGGGAATTAGGATGGCTGCTTCTCAGCCAACTAACCTTTCTAAGGTAACTGCAGTTATACAGGGAGGGACCTCAGGAATCCCCTGGAGAGTATGCACCCCCATTGATACTGAGGGCCCTGAGAACCAGCAGGCAATTCATATACACTTTGCTACTCAGGCAGCCCCTTATATCCGGTAAATTACAAAAAAAAAAAAAAATTAGAAG
>NW_024349147.1:0-405 GCF_902729225.1 Pteropus medius | reverse complement strand
TGACTTGGCAACTCGGGACAGCTCCAGGCTCTGTGTTGGGTTCCTCTCCACTCCCTTGTCCACGTGCTCTCCCCAGATTGTCTTCTTCGGTGACGGGCCATCCCTTTGCCAGCGACGCCCCCAGCTATGTCTTTAGTCCTGACCTTTCCACAGAGCACAAGACTCTTATATCCAGGATGGCCAAACGTTCTAGCTTTCTGGGACCCCACCCTGCCCCCGCCACCATGTATCCTACTTATCTTGTTATAATTATTAGTAGCACCTTGCTTTTCTCTCGAAAGGTACCAGTTATGTAAACCTGCGCGTACATCTCTGCAAATTTGACATCTTCCCTTGAATATTTTACAGGTGTCCTGATGACTGTGTCTGAAACTAAGGCCTTAATTTTGTATCCAATTTCCATTA
>NW_024349146.1:0-30556 GCF_902729225.1 Pteropus medius | reverse complement strand
CTGTTCCGAACCTTTGGTGTGTGCTTACCATTACGAAAATGAAAAGCATAGTTCTATATATACAGTCGTGCATTTTCTTCTGCATGCGCCTTATCTCCATTCCCCTTTGTGAATTTGGATATTTGAATCCTCCCCTTTTTAGTCATTGTTGTCTCAATTTGTCCCTATGTATGCTGAACGTTCATTACTATCCTGCTATAATGCACTTCTTATTATTTAAGTTATAATGCCCTGTTCTTAGTAAGGGTTGCACTCCTCTGCTCTTATTTGCCTTATAGTCACTTACTCTTAATTATGTATTTTTATTGTTGCTATTATTTTGTTTTAGGCGAGCTGACCCCTTTCAGTATTTCCTGTAGTGCAGGTCTTGTTGTGGAGAATTTCCTCAATTTTTGTATGTCTGGAAAGGTCTTAATTTCTCCTTCATATCTAAAGGAGAGCTTAGCTGGGTAAATTAATCTAAGCTGGTAGTTCCTTTCACTTAATATTTTAAATATTTGATTCCATTCCTTTCTAGCCTGTAAGGTTTGTGCTGAGAAATCCGATGATAATCTAATGGGTTTATCTTTATGTGTTACCATTTTCTTTCCTTGGCTGCTCTGAGAATTCTGTCTTTGTGGCTGATTTTTAATCACTTTAATACAATGTGTCTTGGTGAAGGACTTTGGGGTGAGATAATTGGGTGTTCTTTTCACTCTTGGAATCCAAGCTCTAGCTCATTTCTTAGATTTGGAAAATTCTCATCCACTATTTGTCTGAAAATGTATTCTAGTCCCTGCTTCTTTTTCTCGCCTTCAATAATTCCTATTCTTATGTTTCCTCTCCTGATGTTATCAGCTGGTTCTTGTATTTATTTTTCATTATTTTTCATTCTTCAGTTTTTTTCTTCTACCTTCTGATGCATTTCTAGATTTCTGTCTTTGATAGCACTGATCCTTTCCTCTATTTGGTCAGCTCTATTTCCCAAGCTTGCTATTTCATTTTTCCACTCTTGCAGTGTGTTCTTCATCTCCAGAAGTTCTATTGGGTTCTTTTTGAGGGTTTCAATCTCCTTGCTCTGCTCATCTAGTTGTTTTTTCAATTCCTGAAATTGTTGATATGATTTGTTTTCAGTCTCATTGAATTTTTTCAGAAGTAGCATCCTGAATTCTCTGTCATTTAAGTCTCATATTTCTATGTCTGTAAGCTTAATTTCTGGAGATTTTTCAATTTCTTTCTGAGATGCCTTGTCACCTCGGTTGTTCCTGGTGTTTAATGGACTATTTGTCCACCTGGGCATTAATGAAAGCGTATTATGCTATTTTCCAGAAAGAAGGTTAATTATATAAAGGTCTGACTGTATTCTGTTGCAAAGAAGGTGCTTTTCTTTTGGTTTCTAATAGGTGGCATCTAAGTCTCTTGGATCCCTGCTTTATACAATGCCTTAAAGTACCTGTGGTAGCTTTTATGTGCAAATCCCATACTCAGACATGCTGGTGTGCAGTTTGGGTGTTTTTTGTTGAGTTTTAGATGTTCGGCTTTTTGTTGTTACAGAGGGAGAGATCTGGGGACATCTCTCACTCCACCATGTTTTCTGTTGCAATGCGGCTCATAGCACTTGAGCCGCATTGCAACAGAAATTGAAATGTAGCTTACAGGGCTGGCCACTTTTGCTGCAATTGGAAAGGCCACTCACAATCATGGCCCCCCAGCTGTGAATACTTGGTCCTGAATCTCTTGGAGCTGAGCTTGGCAGCAAGCCAAGAACAGTGCCGCAGGCAGTCTGCAGGTTGGGTGGGGCGGGGTCTCAGAGAGACTGTGGCAGTCAGATCAATACAGCCTCAGCTTTGCTGCTAATTTGGTAACTGTTGTTAGTTCCCACATAAGACTCAGGTCACAGCAAGAACAGCTGCTGTCTGAGACTGGCCCACAGGCCCTTGACATCTGCCCAAGTTCATGATGGCAGCAGTGAGATGCCTATCCCTATTGATGAAATGCGGCTCACAGCACTGGTTGCCTGCTGGGAGTGGAAATGTAGCTTACAGGGCTGGCCACTTTTGCTGCAATTGGAAAGACCACTCACGATGATGGCCACCCCACCGTGAACACTTGGTTCTGAATCTCTGGGAGCTGAGCTTGGCAGCAAGCCAGTAATACCTGTCCCAGACAATGTGCAGGTTGGGTGGGGTGGAGTCTCAGAGAGACAGTGGCTGTCAGACTTGGTAGAAATTTGGTAACTGTCGTCAGTTCCTGCAGATGACCCAGATCACAGCAAGACCAACTGCTGTCTGAGACTGGCCCGCAATTTCCCGATATCTGCTCAAGTTCGTGTTGGCAGCAGCAATCTATCTGACCTTACCTCTGAAATGGGGCTCACAGCACTGCCCGCTGTTGCTGGGATTAGAAATGCTGCTCACAACAATGGCCTCCGGCTTCACTCTGAATCACTCAGCTCAGGACTTGGCAGCCAACCATAAACAATTGTCTCCAGAAGTCTGCAGGTTAGGTGGGGCAGGCTGATCCATCCCCTCAGACTTGCATCTCCTAATGTCTCTGTGGGAGGGGTCTGCACAAAGAAGCTGGCATGGTGTATAAGGGGGCCGGACTAAGGCACAATGTTGGCTGCTTTTCCAGCCCTCTTTCGGATTCCAGGTGATGCAGACTTTTTCAGAATGAATCTCCCGTGAGCCTCAGATCCACTGCCAACATCCCCGGTGAGTATCTTCAGGTCAGAAAAATCTTTACGCAGGTCCTTCAAAGGGACTTCTAGGGGCTAAGTCACCTTCCATCTCACCCAGATGGCCAGAATCCCCTCTAATTTCTACAGTCTGAGTTATTAGAATCTCCTCTTTTCTGGGCTGGAACCCTGGGCTGGGGAGCCCCCAGATGTGACCAGGACCCCTCTCTCCTTCAGGGGAGCCTCTGCAGCCTCACTCTCCCTCCCGGTGATCCTCCACTGCCCACCACCTGATCCTCCCCAGCAGGTCCAGCCCGATTTGGGAATTTACCCCTCCTACTTGCTTCAATGTGGCTCCTTTATATCATCAGATGTAGGTGTTACAATCAACTGGGCTTCAGGTGATTCTCCACGTTGATTATTTTATAATTTGGTTGTAATTTCAATGCGTTGCCTCAAAGAGCAGCCCGCAGCTTCCTTTCCCAAGTGCCGCAAGTCTGGTACAGTATTTTTTTTTTCAATTAGAGTTCACATTCAATATTATTCATATTAGTTTCAGGTGTATAGCATAGTCGTTAGACATTTATACAATTAACAAGGTGATCCAGGGAGGCTGTGCCATGTGTCCCACAGGTTCTGAAGAATGTTCCTTGGGTGGGTTGTGTGTGCCCTCCAGTTGTAACTGAGTGTTTATGTCTTTTGATTGGAGTATTTAATCCATTTACATTTAAAAGAATTGTTGATAGATATGTAGTTATTATCATTTTTTAATTTATATTTTTGAACTTTTTTCCTTTTCCTTTTAAAGAAGTCTCTAACATTTTTTGTAATACTGGTTTGATGATGATGAACTCCTTTAGCTTTTTCTTGTCTGAGAAGCTCTTTATCTGTCCTTCGATTCTAAATGGTAGCTTTGCTGGGTAGAATAATCTTGGTTGTAGGTCCTGGCTTTTCATCCCTTTGAATATTTCCTGCCAATCCTCTCTAGTCTGCAAAGTTCCTGTTGAGCAATCAGCTGACAGTCTTAGGGAAGCTCCCTTGTAGATAACTAACCACCTTTCTCTTGCTGCTTTTAAGATTCTCCCTTTGTCTTTAAGCTTTGATGTTTTAATGTGCCTTGGTGTGGGCCTCTTTGGGTTCATCTTGTTTAGGACTCTGAGCTTCCTGGAATTGTACACCTATTTCCTTCATCAGGTTAGGGAAGTTTTCAATCCCTTTCTCTCTTTCTTCTCCTTCTGGTACCTCTATGTGGAAATGTTGGTCTGCTTGATGTTGTCCCAGAGGTTCCTGAAACTATCCTCATTTCGTTATCCTTTATTTTTTTGTTGTTCTTATTGTGTGTTTTCCATTACCTTCTCTTCCAAATATACAATTTGATCTTCTGCTTTATCTAATCTACTGTCGACTCCCTCTAATGTATTCTTCATAACGGTTATTGTATTCTTCATTTCTGACTGGTTCTTTCTTATATTTCCTATCTCTTTGTTGAAGTTGTCACTGAGTTAATCTACTCTTCTCTGAAATTTACCGAACAGTCTTATAACCAGTGTTTTGAACTCTGCCTCTGGTAGATTGCTTGTCTCTATTTTGTTCAGTTTGTTTTCTGGAGTTCTGTCCTGTTCTTTCATTTCGACTTATTTTTATGTCTCTTCATTTTAACTGCCTCCCTGTGTTTTTTTCCAAATATTGGGTAGATCTTCCCTGTCTGCTGTCTTGGTAGAGAGGCCTTATGTAGTACATGTCCTGGAACTCATTACACAGTCTTCCTTGCCACTTGAGCCGTGTGCTGTCGGAGTGTCCCTTGTGTGGGTTGTGTGTGCCCTCCTGTCATAGTCGAGTGTTGATTTTTGTTGAGATGTCAGTAGGAGGGTTTTACCCTCAGGATGACTGCCTTGAGGAAGGGCCATGACTATAGTGGATGAGCTGTCATGCAGGGGCTGACCCCACAGAGTGGGATTCACTGTAGTGGTTCTCTGGTGCCTGCTCATCCACCCACTGATTGTGTTGTTTGTGAAACAGGTCGGGTTGTGCTCCGTTGTGGTCTGAAGCTGGCCACTGAGTGTGTTGGTTTGGGGGCATCTTGGGAGGGGACTCTGGTGTAGGCCAAGGTCAGTCACTGTCCAAAACCTGGTAAGAGCTACAAAATGATCTGCAGATGGTTGCCACCTCTACTGGGCTTGGAGGCACCTTGAAGAGGCTAAGATGTAAACTGAGGCCAGCTGCTACTAGTGCACGCCTCGGGGCTGGTTAGCAAGAGGTATGGGGCACACCATTGCCAGATACTACTTGTTTGGGGTTTGTGAACCCTTGAGAGATTTTGAGAAGGTTTGCAATGCAAGCCAAGACTGGCCATTTATGTAGAACTGCCACTGTAAATAGTTGTATTGGTTGGGCATTGGATGTGGCACAGTCTCAGGGAATCACTAGGGAAGGGCAAACAGTGTTAGCTAAGTTAATGAAACATTCGATTTTGTTACCCACCTGCCCTTGCCAGCTGAGTGGGGGAAGGGCTCAGGAAAGTAACAATAGAGTCTGCCAGGACTCGATTCCAGACAGAGCTGTCCGTCTAACCCTTGCCCTTATGCCAGACTATTCGGTTTCTCCCCATGTGTCCTTGGTACTTTTTGAGCTGCCGTCCCTAAGCTGGAGCTCAGAGTGAGTGAGTTTGTGAGTAATTCTGTGTGCAATCCCTTTAAGGCCTACAGTACCCAGATCCAGCAGTCTTCCATCTCGCTCAGCCACAATTTCCTCTGGTTTTCACAGACGGATATTATGGGGACTTCTCTCCCAGCACTGGAGCCCTGGTCCGGGGAACTCGGTGTGGGGTTGGACTGCTTGCTCCTCACCGGGAAGCAAGGTAAGATATCCCACCCATTTCTTAACCACCATACCATGGGTATGGAAAGTGTCTGTTCCACATCTCCAGTAAGTGGTGGCTTTTTATTCAAATTCTGAGATATGGAGATTCTGTTCACCACGCAGTTCTCGGTGATGATTATTCTGTAATTCAGTTATACTTCTGATGTCATCATGAGAAGAGGTTAGCACAGCATTTACCTGCTCTGCTATCTTGACTGGGACTTCCCTTTTGTAGTTAACTTTTAACAGTTTTAATGTACTGTGCCTTGGAGAAGGCTTTTTTGGATTGAGATAATTAGGTGTTCTATCAGCTTTTTGTATCTGAAAGTCCAGATCTTTCCATAGCTTTGGATGTTTTTTTTCCATTATTATTTTTTTCATAAGCTCTATGATTTTTTCTCCCTCACTTCTCCTTCTGGTGTACCCATTATTCTGATATTGCTCTTTCTAATAGAGTCAGATAGTTCTCATAGCATACTTTCATTTTTTACTCTCAATTCTCTCTTCTACCTGAGTCATTTCTACATTTCTACCTTTAATATCACTATTTTTTTTCTCCACCTGGTCTGCTCGATTTCCTAAGCTTGCCAGGTCATTCTTCATCTCATTTATTGAGTCCTTTGGTTCCAGAATTAATTTGTATTTTTTAATAGTTCATTCTCTTGATAAAGTACTCCTTTTGTTCATCGATTTTATTTTCAAGTTCATTAAGCTGTTTTTCTGAGTTTTCTATTCTTTTTTAAGTATTTAACTCTTAACTGTGTAGCAGGTTGATTAGTAGAGGTCTTTCTTTTGTTTTCCAATAGGTGGTGCTGTAGCACAAGTTTGTTTTCTCTCTTTTTTTAAATTAAATTTACTGAGGTTTTTAATTAAATTTATAGGTTTCAAGCATATAGTTCAATAATACATCATATGTATATTGCATTGTGTGTTCACCGTTCAGAGTTAAACTTCCTTCCGTCACCATATATTTGACCCTCTTGACCCTTATCTACCTCCCCCCACTTCCCTCTGTTAACCACTAAACTGCTGTCTGTATTTATGAGTCTCTGCTTGTTTGTTTGTTGCTGTCAGTTTTATAACCCACATATTAGTGAAATCATATGGTTCTCAACTTTTTCTGTCTGACTTATTTGCTTAGCATGATAATCTCAGGATCTATTCATGTTCTCACAAATGGCAGTATTTCATCTTTGCCTATAGCTGTGTAATATCCCATAAAAAAGATGTGGTAGATGTATATAAGTTTGTTCTCCCTTAACTATTACTGGGGCTACCGGAAACTCTGTAGGGCAATCTTGCCTCAGTCATGGAAAATGATCAGTATTCGTAGAGCAAGTTTGTATCCTCTTTATACACTGGTCACCTCAGTCTCAGGACACCACCTCCATGGTGGGCTGTGACAAGTTATCGGTCTTTTGGTCTATATGTTCCCTACACCACTTTCCTGCAGCCACACTTCTCAGTCTGAGGTGTCTCTGATGCCTCTACGAGGCTCTGCTACAATGGATGAAGGAGGAGCGGACAAGGGGAACAGGACTCGAGTGTCTGAGGTTTCCTTCTTTCTAATGGGTTCGATCACAATGAATATAGACTATTTCGTCTAGAAAGTTGCTTCTGCTCTTTGGTGATTTGCTGAGTGAGGATTTTAACGCGAAGTAGCGGGGTGTATTCCTGTGTTTATGGTTTTCTTTGTCTGGTGATGGCAGCTTGTGGAATTCTGCTACACCTTGCAATTGCTTCTCTGCCTCTGACCCTGGGCTCAGCCTCAATGTGTACTGGCCACTCAGGCCTGATTGTTGCTTCTGCATCTCTGATCTGCACATTGGGGGTTGCACCCTGACCCTTCAGTGCTATCATGTGTGCTGGGGCCAGGGTGAGTGCCAGACTGCTTCTGGCTCCCATCTCTGTACTTCTTGGCCTGTCTCCCCTGTTCACTCCCATATACCACCTTCGGGTGTGTCAATGCGCAGAGACCTCAGACGTGTTTGTGTGTTAAACAGGGAATCTTTTGTTGAATCATAGCTGTCCAACTTGTTGTAACTTGAAAGGCTCAGGCCTGGAGGTCTTCTCATGCTTCTGATGTCACAGCTCGAATGTTTTCATTGGACTCGGCAAACCATATCTAACATTTCATTTATTTCTCACAGCATCTGTTTGAAGTAAGGTTTATTTTTTCACTTTATCTTCAGAAATAAGGAATCTTATGCCCAGGTGGATGACATTTTTAACAATAATATAAAATTACAGTTAAAACTTATTGTGTATTGTCTTGAGTTATGTACAAATAGACCCATGCACTATTTACCGTTAATTCATGTATGGCTCCATTATTTCAGCAAATTGTACGTTTAAGGTATATGAGTTTATCATATGGAATTATACTGCAATAAATCAGTTCTAATGAAAAATTCTAGAGGTCTAACTCATGTCAGATCAGAAGCCAGGTGGGAGATATGTCTTATAACTGGGAAGAAATCTAAGTGTCATATGTAAACATAAAATCTGTGAAATTAAATTAAGGTATCCATATTTGATAAACTATTCTTTCCATAAACTATACAATTAAGCTACTTATATAAAATTGGAGTGAACATTATATATTGCTTGAATAAATAAATGCAAAAGAGATGCCCAAAAATTCATGGATGAGCTTCAGAAATACAGTGTACCAACTCACATCAGAATACAGACTCACAAGGATTCCAGGAGAGATCAGAACAACTCCCCACTGTCCAATCTCATTTCATTATAAATGCATTATATTAAAACAAGTGCTTTTAGGATGGCCCGATATGCAGAAATAGCTGATACAATAATAAAGGCAAACGAAACTGAGATCAATTATAATAATCTGCTTCTCATTTTAGGTATTTGTACAAATTTTTGAACATAGCAATGATAATCTGTTATTGTAGCTTATTTCAGATAATTGTATTAAAAAGTGACTCCATTGACGTTCACTTCTAGGTAACCAGTAGGAGTTGGAAAGATGTGTCTCTTTTCACAAGAGTTGTGACCTGAATCAAATGAATAGAAGGAATTCAAGCTCTCTAATGAGTTCCATTTTGATCGTGACACATTATGGATGATATTGATATTATTCACTGCCCACTTTGTAGATATGACGAAATATAGTGAAGCAGAGACATTTCATTTAGAGCAGTGGAACGTTATATCCGTATGCAGTACTGTAAGTTTTCAGAAACAGAAAGGTAATTCAATAAAGAAACCATAAACATGTAACCAATACTTCACCCCAATGGGAAATAAAACCCAAACAACCTTATCTTTCTCTGCCTAATATGTTTCACTTAGCATAATATCCTCTTAGTTCATCCATGTTTTTGTAAATGGGAAGATTTCATCCTTCTTCATGGCTGAGTACATATATTCCATTGAATATGGGTACCACCTCTTCTTTATCCATTCATCTATTGATGAACACCTACGTTGCTTCCATATATTGTAAATAATGCTTTACTAAACGTAGAGGTTCATATATCTTTTTAAATTAGTATTTTTGGTTTCTTCAGATAAATACCCAGAAGTAGGATTGGAGGGTCATATAAATGTCTAATCACTATGTTGTATACCCGAAACAAATATAATATTGTATATCAACTATAATTTAAAAAAAACCTCGAACATGAATATCAATCCTCTAAACTTCTTCAATGAGTAGATGTATGGCATAAAATATTTTTTTCATAATAATAAAATATGTAGTTAAAAATTTTGCTTCCTCATATTTAAAGTCATCTGTGACACTAATACCGTGTTAGGTAAATTAATTTATTGAAACTTACCTTTCAAAGTAGACTTCACTAGGAGATATATGTTTGATAATCAGTTTTTGTCAATGCCTATAGTAGACAGTGGGGACACGAGCCTGAACAAAGAATAACATCAGGAGACCGGTAATAAAACTTAGTAGCATGTTAGATTCACATCAGAAAGAGCAGTTAGGCAGTGATGTAGAAAAGAATGACAGACCCAAAGTGAAAACTTTGTTTTCAGATTTTTCCCTGCAATAAAATTATGAGATTAATACTATTAATAAAATTTATTAATAATGTTAATAACATTAATACTATTAATACTTAGTTGCTAAGTGTAGCTTTTTCCATGTGAGTAATATAACTCATGACCATTCTTTCAGGCAAACTGTAGAAAAATCACTTAGGAAGATGGATTTCATTTCAGAGAGCATGACTTTTAAGAAATCCAATTTGTCCTATAGAAAAAAAAAACGGAAATTCCCAAATATTTTCAACCAAGTTTGGGGAAAACATGGGGAGAGCAGGAAAATAGAAAAATGGAAAACTGTCCATATATCAGACAGAGCAGAATGTTTAGTCAGACGAATAATCAAATTATCCAAAAAAGTTTAAATTAAAAAAATGGAAATTCCAGACAATAAACAGAAGGAGCAAGTGTTTTTCCACAATCTGATCAAAAAGTTCAATTTCTGGCTCTCATGTTTTCAACTCTGCAATCATGGGCACTTTTTCAGCCTCAGCATGATTGTTTCTTTATATAGCTGCCATCCTAAAGAATCTTCAGGGCCCTTTTATGTCTTTGTTCCTCAGACCGTAGATGCAGGTGTTCAGCATGGGTATGACCATGGCATACAGTACCAACGCTCCAGCATTTGAGTGTGAGCCATAGAGCTGAAGCTCTAAAATGAAAGGTCATCTATCTACTTTAAATCTTGATGTCTAAATTTTTATGTTTTTGATTTCATGTTACTTAATCATTTATTCTTTTAATTTCTATTCTCCACATTTCTTTTCAACATTTAAAGTGACATTATTAAAGAATCTCTGTTGTGCATATATGTATATTTACTTTAAAGTCAGGTAAACACACACATATATGTTCATGTACATACACTCCTATGGGAAAGAGTTTTTAGACTCAAAAAATTTTTACAAATATTTATTTATTTCTAACCTCAGTCACCTGAAGTAGGTTTATCATCTCACATCATCATCAGAAATAAGGAAACAGAGGATCAGGGTGATCACATTTTTAAAAACATTTTTATAACAAAGCAATTAAACTGTTGTGCACCTTCTAAAATTGTGTATCTGTGTCTACTCATATCAGTATGTATTCTTAATTTGCGTATGGCTCCCTCAATTCAGCAATTTATGCATTCTAAACTTTTTAAAAGGTATTGACTTTTATTTTTTTATTGGTATAACTAAATATTTTTTAAAATTAAGATTATTGGGGTAACATTGGTAAATAGAATTATATAATTTTCAGGTGTATATTATATTTCGACATCTGTGTATTCTATTGTGTGTTTACCACCCAAAGTCCACTTTCCTTCACCTACTATATTTTGGTCTCCTTTACCCACTTCACCATCTCCTTATCCCCCTATATTTGCACGCTTTATCCCATCTACCTACTCCCTCCACCCCCAACGCACTAGTAAGCACTTGTCTATAGTCCTCTGGTGACCATGAGTCTATATTCCATGTCCATGAGTCTCTGTTTCTTTCTCCTGTTCATTTGTTGCTTTGAGGTTTATATCCCACATATAAGTGATATCATGCGATTTTCACCTTTTTCTGTCTGGCTTATTTCGCTTAGTACAATTATCTCGAGGTCCATCCAGGTTTTCGCAAATGGCAGTATTTCATCTCTTCTTATGGCTGAGTAATATTCCATTGTATCACAGCTTCTTTAGCCAATTATCTATCGTAGGACACTTCGGTTGCTTCCGTGTCCTGGCCACTGTGAATAATGCTGCTATAAACATCGGTGTACGAATATCTTTTTGGATATGGGTTTTCAAGTCTTTGGGGTAAATACCCAGTAGACAGGTTGCTGGATCATATGGTAGGTCAATTCTCAGTTTTTTGAGGAACCTCCATACTGTTTTCCGTAGTGACTGTACTAATTTGCAGTCCCACCAGCAGTTTACGAGGGCTCCTTTTTCTTTGCATCCTCTCCAACATTTGTTATTACTTGTCCTGTCGATTATAGCTATTCTAACAGGTGTGAGATGGCATCTCATTGTGGTTTTGATTTGCATTTTCTGAATAGCTAGCGATGTTGAGCATCTTTTCATATATTAATTGGCCATTTGTATGTCCTCTAGGAAGAAGTGTCTGTTCAGATCCTCTGCCCATTTTTTGATTGGATCGTTTGTTTTTTTGTTGTTATTGAGTCATATGAGTTCTTTGTATATTTTAGATATTAAGCCCTTATCGGAGGCGTTGTTTGCAAATATATTTTCCCATTCAGACGGTTCTCTCTTTACTTTGTTGGTGATTTCTTTTTCTGAGCAGAAGCTTTTTAATTGATGTAGTCCCATTCATTTATTTTAGCTTTTACTTCCTTTGCCTGTGAGGTCACATTCATAAGATCCTCTTTAAGTCCAAGGTCCTTGAGTTTAGGTCCTATGTTTTCTTCTATGCCTTTTATTGTTTGAGGTCTTATACTCAGGTCCTTAATCCATTTTGAGTTAATTTTGATGTGTGGTGATAGATAACAGTCTAGTTTCATTGTTTTGGAGGTGGCTTTTCAGTTTTCCCAGAACTATATATTGAAGAGGCTTTCCTTTCTCCACTGTATGTCTTTGGCTTTTTTGTTGAAAATTATTTGCCCATATAAATATGGGTTTCCTTCTGGACTCTTGATTCTGTTCCACTCCCTGTGTCTATTTTTCTGCCAATTCCATGCTGTTTTGATTACTTTTGGTTTGTAGTCTAATTTGACGTCAGGCAGAGCGATGCCTCCAGCCTCATTTTTTTTTTCCTCAGGATGGCTTTAGCAATATGGAATCTTTTGTGCTTCCATACAAATCTTATGATTTTTTGTCTATTTCTTTAAAAAATACCAATTTGATGGGGATTGCATTAAATCTGTGTAATGCTTTCGGTAATAAGGTCATTTTAAGTATGTTGATTCTTCCAATCCAAGAACACAAAATATCTTTCCATTTCTTTGTATCTTCTTCGATTTCTTTTAATAGGGTCTTGTAGTTTTCATTATATAGTTCCTTCACAAGTTTTATTACATTTATTTCTGGGTATTTTATTCTTTTTGTCAATTACAAAAGAAATTATTTTTCCCACTTCTTTTTCTGACATTCCATTATTACAGATTAGAAAACCTATAGATTTTTGAGTATTGATTTTGTATCAAGAGACTTTACTATATTTGCTTATTGTTTCTAGTAATGTTCTTATGAAGTCTTTAGGGTTTTCTATATAGAGAATCATGTCATCCGCAAATAGTGACAGTTTGACTTCTTCATTTCCTCTTTGGATGCCTTTTATATCTTTCTCATGTCTGATTGCACTCGCTAGGACTTCCAATGTTATATTAAATAAATGTGGCAAGAGTGTACAGCTTTGCCTTGTTCCTGATCTTAAAGGGAAGATTTTTAGTTTTTCAGCATTCAGTATAATGTTGACTGAGTGTTTGGTATATATGGCCTTTATTATGTTAAGGTACTTTCCTTCTCTACCAATTTTGTTAAGTGTTTTGACCATAAATGTGTGCTGTATCTTGTTGAAGGCTTCTTCTGCCGTTTGATATGATCATAGGATTCTTATTTGTTAATTTGTTCATGTGGTGTATCACATTAGTGGACTTGCATATGAAGAAACATCCCTGTTCCTGTTAAATGAAGCCCACATGATTGTGGCGTATAATCTTTTTAGTATGTTGCTATATTCAGTTCTCTGTATCTTTTTTATTTAGGATTTTTGCTTCTGTGTTCATGAGAGATATTGGTGTGCAGTTTTCTTTATTTTGTGTTATCTTTATCAGGTTTTGGTATCAGAATAATATTGGCCTCATAAAATGTGTTGGGCAGTATTGCCTCCTCTTTGATTTCTTGGAAGAGTTTGAGGAGCATAGGTATTAAATCTTTGAATGTTTGGTAGAATTAACTGGGGAAGCCATCTGGCCCTTTTACTTTTTGGTAGGTTTTTGATGATTGTTTCAATTTCCATACTGCTGATTGATCTTTTTAGATTTTCCAGTTCTTCTTGATTCAGTCTAGGAAGTTTATATTTATCTAAGTACCGGTCCATTTCTTCTAGGGTATTACATTTGGTGTTATATACTTTTTCATAGTATTCTTGTATGATCTTTCGTATTTCTGCAATATGTATCATAATTTCACTTTTCCATCCCTGATTTTGTTCATTTGTGTCCTTTCTCTTTTTTCTTTAGTGAGTCTAGCCAGGAGATTGTCGATTTCATTAACTTTCTCAAAGAAGCAGCTCTTTTTTGCAATTATTTTTTCTATCGTTTTTTTGTTTGTTTTCAATTTCTTTCATTTCTGCTCTAATTTTGATGATATATTTCCTTCTGCTGACTTTAGGCTTCATTTGTTCTACTTTTTCTAGTTTTTTAAGATAAAGCATTAGGTTGTTTATTTGTGCTCTTTCTTATTTTTGGAGATAGGCCTGTAATGATAGAAATTTTCTCTTATGACCACCTTTGCTGTGTCCCCAAAGTTTCGATATGTTGTACTATCATTATCATTTGTTTCTATGTATCTCTTGATCTCTCTTTTTATTACTTCTCTGACTCAGTCATTCTTCAGTAGCATGTTGTTTAATCTCCATGTGTTTGTGGTTCTTCTTATTTCTTTCTGCAGTTGATCTCTAATTTCAAAGCATTATGATCGGAAAATATGTTTGATATGATTCCAACCTTCTTATATTTGTTGAGGCTATCTCTGTGTCCCAGCATGTGGTTGATTCTTGAGAATGATCCATATGCACTAAAGAAGAATGTATTCGCAACTTTTTTGGGGATGGAAGGCTCTGTAAATGTCAATTAAGTCCAGTTGGACTAATGTGTCATTTAAGGATGTTATTCCCTTATTGATTTTCTGTTTGGATGATCTGTCCATATCCGACAGTGGGGTATTTAAGTCCACTACTATGATAGTGATTTGGTCTGTTTCTCCCTTTAGTTCTGTTAGTAATCGCTTTACATATTTCGGGGTTCCCTGATTAAGAACGTAGATAACATAGATATTAATAATGTTATGTGTTCTTAGTGCATAATTCCTTTCATCATTATGATGTGTCATCACAGTATCTTTCTTTACCTTTTTTATTTTGAAGAGTATTTTGTCTGATATTAGTACTGCTACTCTCGCTTTTCTCTGAATGCCATTTGCTTGAAATATCATTTTCCATCCTTTCATTTTGAGTCTACATTTGTCTTTGCAGCTGAGATAGCATATGGTTGAGTTTTATTTTTGATCCATTCTGCAACTCCATGCTTTTTATTGGTGAGTTCGTTCCATTTACATTTAGGGTGATTATTAAATACGAGGTCTTCTTATAGCCATTTTATCTTTTGCTTTCTGGTAGCTTGGTGTTTCATTGCTTCTGTTTTCTTTATTTTGGTTGGTTTTTGTGAGTTTTCCCTTTGGTCCTTCTTGTTTTATGTTATATGCTTTGGTTCTGAATCTTTGGTGTGTGGTTACTATTATGAATATGTAAAGGATAGTTTTATATATATATATAACTATCCTTATATATAAAACTATAACTATAGTTTTATATATATATATATATAACTATCCTTTTATATATATATATAAAACTATCCTTATATATATAAATATATATACATACACACGCACACATACAGTTGTGCATTTTCTTCTGCTTGCGCCTTGTCTCCATTCCTCTTTGCGTATCTGGATTTGAATCTCCCCCCTTTTCAGTCATTGTTATCTCAATTTGTTCCTATGTATGCTGAATGTTCATTACTATCTCGTTATAATGCACTTCTTATTATTTAAGCTATAATGCCCTAGGATGCATTCCTAGGGCATTCCTCTGCTCTTATTTGCCTGATAGCCACTTACCTCCTAATTATGGATTTTGTTTTGTTATTTTGTTTTAGGTGAGTTGACCCCTTTCAGTATTTCCTATAGTACAGGCCTCGTAGTGGAGAATTCTCTCAATTTTTGTATGTCTGGAAAAGTCTTATTTTCTTCTTCATATCTAAAGGACGGCTTAGCTGGATACATTATTCTAGGCTGCTAGTTCTTTTCACTTAATAGCTTTAATTTTTGGTTCCATTCCTTCCTGGCTTGTAATGTTGTGCTGAGAAGTCTGATGATAATCGAATGGGTTTTCCTTTATAAGTTACCGTTTTTTCTCCCTGGCTGCCTTGAGAATTCTGACTTTGTCATTGATTTTTGATAATTTTAATACAATGTGTCTTGGTGAAGGCCTTTTTGGCTTGAGATAATTGGGTGTTCTCTTGACTTCTTGAAATCCAAGTTCCAGCTCATTCCTTAGATTTGAGAAATTCTCAACTATTTATCTGAAAATGCTTTCTAATCTCTATTCCTTTTCCTTGCCTTCTTATGTTTCCTCTCCTGATGTTATCAGCTAGTTCTTGAATTTCTCCTTCATTATTTTTCATTCTTCGGTTTCTCTCTTCTTCTTTCTGATTTATTTCTAGATTCGTCTTCGATATCACTGATTCTTCCCTCCATTTGGTCGACTCTATTTCCCAAGCTTGCTGTTTCATTTTCAACTCTTGCAGTGTTTTTTTTTTTCCTTTATCTCCAGAAGACCTATTCTATTCTTCTTGAGGATTTCAATGTCCTTGCTCTGCTCCTCTAACTGTATTTTTTTTTTTAAATTTTCCGACATCTTTGATATGTCTCGTACCGGAACTCACTGAGTTTTTTCAGAAAGAGCATCTCGAATTCTCTGTCATTTAAGTTGCATATTCGATGTCTGTACGCTTATTTTCTGGAGAATTTTCTCTTTCTTTCTGAGATTCCTTGTCGCCTTGGTTGTTCATGGTGTTTGATGGACTATTTCTCCACCTGGGCATTAACGGAAGTAATCTGTTGTTTTTGCAGAAAGAAGATTGATTTTATAAAGGTGTCTCTTTAGACTGTTGCAAAGAAGGCACATTTTTTTTCTTTTGGTTTTCAGTAGGTGGCTTCTAAGCCTCTTGGATCCCTGCTTTATATAAAGCCTTTAAAATGCCTTTTAAAAACATTTTCTTGTAGACATTTAATCAGTCTAGTTTAATTCCCTGTCAGGGTCAGGGTACCCTCAGTTTAATTCCCTGTCAGGGTCAGTGACAGTCTTGGCAGCATTTGCTCAGATTCCCCTAGAGCTCCGCCATGATCGGTCTTGGATGATATAGAGGAGGAATTCTCTGGAACGGGGGTTGGTGACTGGGGCTCAGCCTTGATTTTGCAACCATGTCTGGTAATATTTAACTGTTGTTTCTCTGCAGTCCTGATTCTCTGCTTTCTGCCCTGATATTTGGACCTTTCTGCAAGCCGGTCGCCACAAACTCACAGCTTTCCCAGGCAGGACTGTTCAGGGATGTTGCCTCACCTTCACTGCTCCCCATACCCTTAAAGAGAGCTCTGGAGGCTGCGAGAGGCAGCTTCTTTGTTTCTCCCAGTCCACCGTCTGACACACGGGTTTCTGACCTGTGGTAGTTCTTATGCGCAGATCCCATACCCAGATCCCATACCCAGATGTGCTGGTGTGCAGTTTGGGTGTTTCTTTGTCGAGTTTTAGAAGTTCAGCTAATTATTGTTTCAAGGGAAGAGATCTAGGGATGTCTCTCACTCCACTATGTTTCTGCAAAGTCTCTGGAAAGGTCTTAACTTCTCCTTCATATTTAAAGGCGAGTAAAGCTGGGTACATTATTAGGCTGGTAGTTGCTTTCACTTAATAGTTTAAATATTTGATTCCATTCTTTTCTGGCTTGTAAGGTCTGCGCTGAGAAGTCCGACGATAATGTAATGGGTTTTCCTTCATAGGTTACCGTTTTCTTCTCCCTGGCTGCCTTGAGAATTCTGACTTTGTCATTGATTTTTGATAATTTTAATACAATGTGTCTTGGTGAAGGCCTTTTTGGCTTGAGATAATTGGCTGTTATTTTGACTTCTTGAATTCCATGCTCCAGCTCATTCCTTACATTTAGGAAATTCTCATCCACTATTAGTCTGAAAATGCTTTCTAGTTTCTGCTCCTTTTCCTCACCTTTGTTAATGCCCATTATTCTTATGTTTCCACTCCTGATGGGATCAGCTAGTTCTTGAATTTCTCTTTCATTATTTTTCATTCTTTGGTTTGTCTCTTCTTCCTTCTGATTTATTTCTAGATCTCTGTCTTCGATATCACTGATCCTTTCCTCCATTTGGTCGACTCCATTTCCCAAGCTTCTATTTCATGTTTTCAACCCTTGCAGTGTGTTCTTCATCTCCCAGAGATTTATTCAGTTTTATTGGAGGGTTTCCAATGTCCTTGCTCTGTTCATCTAGTTGGTTTTTCAATTCCTGAAATTGCTGATATGATTCATTTGGGATCTCATTGAGTTTTTTCAGAAATACCATCCTGAATTCTCTGTCATTTAAGTCGCATATTTCTATGTGTGTAAGCTTATTTGCTGGAGATTTTTCTCTTTCTTTCTGAGATGCCTTGTCACCTTGGTAGTTCATGATGTTTAATGGACTATTTCTCCACTTGGGCATTAATGGAAGAGTATTCTACTGTTTTTCCTGAAAGGTTTATTATATAAAGGTTTTTCTTTCCCTGCTGCAAAGAAGGCTCTTTTCTTTGGTTTCCGGTAGGTGACATCTAAGCCTCTTGGATCCCGGCTTTATATAAATTCTTAATTACGCTTTTATTCTTATAGATGTTTAATCACACTCGCTACTCTCAGTCTCAGTCGCTGTCAGTGTTAGTGACAATTTTGGTAGTTTGCTCAGATTCACCTGGGGCTCCGTGGTGTTTGGTCTCGGAGGGGATGGGTGGAGGGCCCATCTGTGTTGGAGATGGGAGCTGCAGCTCAGTCTTGGTTTTGCAACAATGGCTGGTAATAATCAACTGTTTTTCTTTTCTGATCTGCTTTTCTGCTTTCTGCCCTGATGTCTGGGCACTGAGTCCACATGGAGCTCACATCTTTCCCCGGCACGGTAGTTCTGGAAACCCGCCACACCTATCTCCTCTCCTTCCTCCTGCAGGAAGCTCGAGCAGTGAGAGGCAGCTTCTTTGTTTCTCCCAGCCCACTCCCCAATACTTAGGGTTCTGATATGTGGTAGCTCTTATGCACAGATTCCACACTCAGACATGCTGGTGTGCATTCTGGCTATTTTTTGTTGTTGTTGCATTTTAGAT
Organism: Pteropus medius; assembly: GCF_902729225.1. Lineage (NCBI taxonomy): Eukaryota > Metazoa > Chordata > Mammalia > Chiroptera > Pteropodidae > Pteropus > Pteropus medius. The sequence goes on along the minus strand of NW_024349146.1, from coordinate 11,878 downwards.
TTTCAGCTTATTGTAGTTTCAAGGGGAGAGATCTGGAGATATCTCTCACTCTACAATGTTTCTGATGTCATCTTCAGTCTAGACTTTTGAGAGAACTTTAGCTCAGGGTTGGAATAAGGTGCTAGGAAGTAAAACCTTGGGCACGCAGGAGAGTCACGGAGAAGGAGTAACGAAAACAGGATTCACTTGACTTCTGACCCGGTCCTTTGGAAACAGAGAATCAGCAGGAAAAATTTTCATTTAGTCCAGACCAGTGTCTCACAGGGAAATCAGGGCTCAGAAGTGGGAATAACAATGTAAACAATGTCTAACAAGCAGATAAAAGGAGATAAAAATTTATCCTCTGCTGTATATGCAACCCTGGGCTTTACAGAACGTATTTGTTATTTTCGATTCCTAAATCTGGTTGGGTACCAATGCTTCACTCCTTTCTGCTGTCCTATCCGGAGACAGTCCTTCAGTCCCCAGCATCTACCACCCAGAAAAGAATTCAGACTTCCACACGAAGTCCTTCCTCAGAGAGACCTCATCCAGGTGAGTCAGAGAGCCCAGCTGGTCCTGCAGCAAAGAATCAGAGAGGAAAGAACCTGAAACCTTCTACCTGAGGGCCCCTGAGAGTCTAAGCAGCCTCGCCCAGAGCCCAGGGATGGCTATGTTTGTTTACTGGGTTGACTAATTAATTTCTTTAATGTGTTGAATTGGAGTTTTTTTTCACTAACTTTGCTGTTTGACATTGAATTCCTTTATATACGTAGAGATGTATTTGGGGTAAAGTTTAAAGTGCATGTGCTCAATTCTATCAGTTTGTCATATTGTGTTTCTCCCATGACTTTTAAACGTAAAACGTTCTAGATCATCTCCTATCTTGTGAATGGCATTCTTTTGCATTGAGTTACGGTTCACCTCTATTCTTTTCCTAAGCATATTGAAACCTATTATAAAGGTAGAAAGTTCTGCAGATACTACTTCCTCCACTGCTTTTCAAAAGTGTGATTTTGTATTTTTCCCTTCCATCTCCTGGCCCATTTATCTGTAATTATAAACCCATATCAATGTTATTATATTATTGTATTTTATATCTTTTCTTTTAGAAGTTAATCTTAGGTTTCTATTCAATTTCACTTACACAATTACTTGAATCCACTATAATCAACCTGGTTTTCTTTTTCCTGACATTCTTTTTCTTCTATGACTTTTCCATTCCTTACTATTTTTTTCTATATACATTCCCATATTTATGGAACCACAAAAGTGAGCAAAATAAGTGAGGCCTCCCTTCGTTTGGCTCTCACATTATAATGGAGAAGGCCCAGTACAATGAAATGAGTATGGTATGATGTCATATCCTCAGGGATAAATGTGTGAAGCAAGGGGATCAATAGTTGTGGCATAAACAAGATTTTATAGAGTATGTCTGCAGAGGCAAGGGGCAGAACCAGGACTAGTGTGCCCATCACATATAAGATAAAAGAAGTCGAAACTCAAAGCCCAAGAATAATAAACAAAATAATTCCACAAATAAAAAAAGAGAAGGGCCAGCCATATCCACCACTGGGACTTACAGAAAAGGGGAGGGGGACGATTATTTCCCTTATATTACAGATATGGAAACTGAGGTTGAAAGATTCCAGGTATGCCATAAGGATTAATTTAGCAGGCATAGGTTGTCCAAATCTTGCACATTCCAAAGAAAGGTTTGGCTCTTGTCTGGCTCCTGAGAATCAGCTTCTAAGCCCTTTCAATGTCCTGCCTGATAAGAGATTCTTTGTTTATCAGGGGACCTTGTGCCACTATGAATAGATAGTCTATGCTTACAATGTGTTTTATGGTGGTACCTTGGGCCACACAGGATCAACTTAATCTCTGGCCGGAGATTAAGTTAAGCCATGCAGGCAGTCAGTCATGTCTATGTGACTGGACCCCAATAAAACTCCTGGACACCAAGGCTCAGGTGAGCCTCCATAACTGGCAATACTCCATGTATGTTGTCACACATCATCACTGGTAGAATGAAGTGCCGTCGATACAACTCCACTAGAAAAGACAGCTGGAAGCTTACTCCTGATCTCTCCTGGACCCTGTCTCATGTCCTCTTCCCTTTGCTGATTGTAATCTGTACACTTTCACTGTGATGAGCTGTAGCGTGAATCTAACAGCTTTGCTGAGTTCCGTGAGTCCTCATTAAATCTGAGGTTGTTCTTAGGGAGCCTGACTACACCAGGGGAGTGACTGACTAAAGTCATGGAGCTAACAAGTGGTGGGGCTTGGATCCAAGTCCAGGTCATTAAGAATAGTTAAGAAAGTGGGGGAAGGTGTAGAGGGAGATGTGGCTGACACTTAAAGGGTGTAGTAACATTTGACAAAGGTAGAGGATACATAAATAAATGAATATGTCTACCAAATATTTACTGAGCAAATGTGAGGTGCCAAGTGCTGGTCCAGGCACTAATGAGGGTCACTATGACATCTTAGAGTGGGAAGACACAGCCTGTAAGCCAAAGATAAAGGGATACACACAAGATGATTTCAGGTATGTAACGTGCTGAATATATATAACAATCTTTTTTATACTCATAATGGTACCTACACATCAAAGATTCAGAACTGAAGTATATAACATAAAACAAGAAGAACCAGAGGCAAAACCAACAAAAGCCAAACAAAATAAAGAAAACAGAAACACAAGGACAATGAAGCAATGGAAACACTGAACTACCAGAAAGCAAAAGATAAAGTGGCTTACAGCCTCATATTTTAATAATCACCCTAAATGTAATTGAACTGAACTCACCAATAGAAAGGTACAGAGTTGCGGAATGGATCAAAAAACAAAACCCAACCATATGCTGCATCCAGGAGACACATCTCAGCTCCAAAGACAAATACAGCCTCAGAGTCAAAGGGTAGAATATGATATTTCAAGCAAATGGCACTCAGAGAAAAGTGAGAGTAGTGATACTAATATCAGATGAAATAGACTTCAAAATAAAAAAGGTAAAGAAAGATACTGAGGGACACTTTATAATGATAAAGAGAATCATGCACAAGGAAGACGAAATCCTTATTAATATCTATGCTCCCAATCAGGGGGCCCTAAAATATGTGAAGCAATTACTAACAAAACTAAAGGGAGAAACAGACCAAAACACTATCATAGGAGAGAACGCAAATACCTGAGTCTTGGATATGGACAGATCATGCAAACAGAATAGCAATAAGGAAATAAGATCCTTAAATATCACATTAGACCAACTAGACATAATTTACATTTACAGACCCTTCTATCCCCAAAGACCTGCTTTTACATTCTTCTCTACTGCACATGGAACATTCACAAGGATTGATCACATACTGGGAGACAGAGATAGCCTCAACAAATATAAGAGGGTTGAAATCATACCAACCATATTCTCTGATCATAATGCTTTGAAGCTAGAGATCAACTATAGAAGGAAATCAGGAAGAAACACAAAAACAGGGAGATTAAACATATGCAACTGAAGAATAACTGGGTCAGAGAAGAAATAAAAAGAGAGATCAAGAGATATATAAAAAGAAATGATAATGGTAGTACAACATAGCAAACCTTTTGGGACACAGCAAAAACGGTTATAAGAAGAAAGTTCATATCGTTACAGGCCTATATCCAAAAACAAGAGTCCATATAAACAACCTAATGGTTCATCTTAAAAAACTAGAAAAGGAAGAAGAAATGAAGCCTAAGTCAGCAGAAGGAAAGAAATTATCAAAATTAGAGCAGAAATAAATGAAATTGAAAACAAAAGAAAAACAATAGAAAAAATAAATACAAGAAACTGGTTCTTTGAGAATAATTAAATTGACAAACCACTGGCTAGACTCACTAAAGAAAAAGAAAAAGGGCACAAATAAACAAAATCAGGAATGAAAGACAGGAAATCACAACTGACATCTCAGAAATACAAAGGATCATGCAAGAATACTATGAAAAAAATATATGATAACAAATTGAATAACCTAGGAGAAATGGAACAGTACTTAGAAAAATTCAATCTTCTGAGACTGACAAAAGATCTGGAAAATCTAAATACACTGATCAGCAGCATAAAAATGGAAGGAATCATCAAAAACCTACCCAAAAAGTAAAAGTCCAAGACCAGATGCCTTCACCAGAGAATTCTACCAAACATTCAAGAGGTTTTAATACCTCTTCTCCTGAAACTCTTCCAAAAAATCAAAGAAGAGGCCATACTTCTCAACTCATTTTATGAGGCCAGTATTACCCTGATACCAAAACCTGGTAAAGATAACACAAAAAAAGAAAACTGCAGACCAATATCTCTCATGAATACAGATGCAAAAATCCTACATGAGATACTAGGGAACCGAAGACAGCAACATATCAAAAGATTATACGCCACGATCAAGTGGGCTTCATCTCAGGGGCACGGTGATGGTTTAATAGACGCAAATCGATGAATGTGATACACCATGTAAACAAATTAAAAAATAAGGATCATATGATCATATCAATAGATGCAGAAAAGCCTTCAAAAGATACAGCATCCATTTATGATCAGAACATTTAACAAAATTGGTATAGAAGGAAAGAACCTTAACATAATAAAAGCCATATATGAGAAACCTTCTGGCAAAAGTATACCGAATGTTGAAAAACTAAAAACCTTCCCCCTAAGATCGAAAACAAGGCAAAGCTGACTAATATCACCACTGTTACTCAATATAACATTGGAGGTCCGAGCAAGTGTAATCAGGCAAGAGAAAGATATAAAAGGCATCCAAATAGAAAACGAAGAATTCATACTGTCACTATTTGTGGATGACATGATTCTTTATATAGAAAACCCTAAAGACTCCATAGAACACTACTAGAAACAATAAGCAAATACAGTAAAATTTCTGTATACAAAATCAATATTCAAAAATCCAAGTGTTTCTATACTCTAATAACGAAAGGTCAGAAAAAGAAGTAGAAAAATAATTTCTTTTGCAATTGCAACGAAAAGAATAAAATACTTAGGAATAAATTTAACAAAACATGTGAAGGACTTATATAATAAAAACTATAAGACCTTATTAAAAGAAATCAAAAAAGATACAAAGCAGTGGAAAGATATTCCATGTTCATAGATTGGAAGCATCAACATAGTTTAAGTGACCATATGACCTAAAGCATTATAGAAATTGAATGCAATCCCCTTCAAAATTTCATCGACATTTTTAAAGAAATAGAAAAAAAATATCAGATTTGTATGGAAGCAGAAATTACCTCAAACTGCCAAAGTCATTCTGAGAAAATAGAACGAGACTGGAGGCATCACTCTGCCTGACCTCAAATTATACTACAAAACGACAATAATCAAAACACCATGCTATTGGCAAGAAAAACAGACATACGGTCCAACAGAACAGAATCCAGAGTCCAGAAGGAAACGTATATTTATATGGGCAAATAATTTTCTACAAAAAAGCCAAAGACATACAGTGGAGAAAGGAAAGCCTCTTCAATATATAGTTCTGGGAAAACTGAAAACCCACCTCCAAAAGAATGAAACTAAACTGTTTTCTATTACCACACACCAAAATTAACTCAAAATGGATTAAGGACCTGAGTATAAGACCTCAAACAATAAAATGCATAGAAGAAAACTTAGGACCTAAACTCAAGGACCTTGGACTTAAAGTGGATTTTATGAATGTGACCTCAAAGGCAATGGAAGTAAAAGCAAAAATAAAAGAGTGGGACTACATCAAACTAAAAAGCTTCTGCTCAGAAAAAGAAACCATCAACTAGGTAAAGAGACAATCATCTGAATGGGAAAACATGTTTGCGATCGACACGTCTGATAATGGCCTAATATCCAAAATATACGAAGAACTCATACAACTCAATAACAACAAGAAAACAAACGATCCAATCAAAAAATGGACAGAGAACCTGAACAGACACTTCTGCCTAGAGGACATACAAATGGCCAACAAATATTTGAAAAGATTCTCAACACCGTTAGTTATTAGGGAAATGCACATCAAAACCACAGTGAGATACCATCTCATACCTGTTAGAATGGGTATCATCAAGAGGACAAGTACTAACAAATGCTAGAGAGGATGTGGAGAAAAAGGAACTCTCATATACTGCTGGTGGGACTCCAAATTGGTACAAGCACTTTGGAAAACAGAATGGAGATGCCTCAAAAAACTAAGAATCGATCTGCCATATGATCCAGCAATCCCTCTTGGGTATTTACTCCAAAGACTTGGAAATCCATATCCAAAATGATTTTTGCTCACCAATGTTCATAGCAGCATTATTCACACTGGACAGGACATGGATGCAACCGAAGTGTCCTACAATAGATGATTGGCTAAAGAAGCCGTGGTACACATATGCAATGGAATATTATCAGCCATAAGAAGAGATGAAATACTGCCATTTGAGACAACATGGCTGGAACTCGAGATAATCATGCTAAGTGAAATAAGCCAGACAGAAGAAGTTGAAAATCACATGATATCATTTATATGTGGAATAGAAACCTAAAAACGACAAACAGGACAAAGAAACAGAGACTCATGGTCTTGGACAATAGATAAGAGAGAGGGAGGAGATACATGGGGTAAAGTGGGTCAAATATGTGGTGACCGAAAGAAATCTAACTATGGGTTGTGAACACAGTGTAAACATATATATGCCTTACTGTTAAAGTATACAGTTGAAACTTATTGGATTTCATTAACCAACGTCACCAGAAAAGAATAAATAACTAGTTAATTAATTAAAACAATAATAATACCAAAAAATAAATATAATCACAGATTATAATGTTCCTGAAAAATTCTTATTGGCTAAGTCTTCATAGTCATGGTAACATCAGAATATGAAGCATTACTAAACAAATAGTCATCCTGATATGATTTCCTATAGTTTATAGTATAATAACATGTTATATAGGTCTGTAGTCTAGGAAGTATAAGGCAACAGAATTTGTCACCCCAAAATATGTCAGTTTGCCATAAAGATTATTTGATGCTGGTTAATTTTAAGAAAAAACAGACATGGGAGAAGCTCTGAAATCCAAGTACAAGTTCTACTTTGTAAGGAACATTTACACAGTAAGGAAAATCTCCAATTGTAAGGGTGTCTCCCTGGCTGTACCAGGTCAATGGGGGTGTCTTTTTCTCTAGAAACTCATCAACGAAGAAGACAATGCCTTATGTCTGCATAACAGCCTTACCTCATTTACTGTTTTTTTTTCCTGATAACCTCCCATAACTGACTCTACCCAACCTTAGCACCTTCTACTTTCAGCTAAAGACGATAGTTAACATGGTAGCTCAGGCCACTCTGGGGAGTTACCCAGTTTTCCTGGATCTCTCCCATGTATACATGTTATTAAACTTTATCGGTTTTCTTGTATTAAACTGGCCTTGGTTACAAGGATGTGTCAGCAAAGAACTCAAAGGGTAGAAAGAAACATTTTTCTTCCCCTACAGAGCAGTAGACTATACCACATAGCCTACGTGTGTGGTAGGCTAATCATCTAGGTTTGTGTAAGTGTGCTCTATGCTACCTAACCTACCCTGCGTTTCTCAGAATTTATCCCCTTTGTTTGATGGTGCATGACTGTACACATTTCAACCAAAATTTAATTTAAACTCAATTTTGGGTCCAGATGTCGTACAACTAGGAGCCCCTTACACGATCACAGGACCTCAGCTTTGCTACTCGCAGTGCCCTCAGACCAGTATCTGCAGCATCAGCATCTTCCTGGAGCTTGTGAGAAATGCAGAGTCCCTGGGCCCAACAAGACCTGCTGAATTAGTATCTGCACTTGAACTACAATCCTGCATGAGTCATATGCACACTGAAGTTGGAGAAATGCTAGTCCGGACTAGCTTATCTCACCTTCAAAATCTGACATAATTATTTGTGATGGATGTTGTAGGTTTTTAGAGCCTCCCTTCAGATATTGCCTTATAACCCAGGAGCAACATCATCTCTGGCTGGGAACCACTGGCTCAGAGTTAAACACTGAAAGCATCCTGACAGATTCCAATCAGCTCCTATTCCTTACTCTGATTATACCTTCGGGCAGATCACTAAACTTTTTGAAGTCCCATTTCTGCAATATCAGATAGAGTTCATAATAGAAAAACCCCATTGGATGGACCTTTATAAAATTGAAATTTGACAAAGCCTGAAGGTAAAAGCTCAGATAATATGACATAAAAGTATGTAAATATGTTTTTTTTTAATTATCAAATCTTTTATAAAGTGGGATTAAGGACAGCTCTTAACTTCTGATATAAGCATAATATTCTTCATTAATTTGGTAAAGCGTCATGAAGCCAAGGTGTGTAGTGTCCAACATTTACATGAAAGTCACAGAGATTCCCTATTGACAAAGAGGGAAATACTTTGAAGACCCTGGGACCTAACACAGACATTATCCTCAGTCTAGAATTTTGAGAGAACTTTAATGCAGAACTGAGATGAGGATCTGGGAGGTGAGACCTCTTGCAGGTAGGAGAATCATGGAGGAGTATGAAAACAGGATTCACTTGACTTCTCACCTGGACTCTTGGGAACAGAGAATCAACAGGAAAAATTTCCAGTCCGTCCAGACCAGTGTCCCACAGGGAAATCGGGGCTCAGTGGTGGGAGTAACATTGGAAACAGTGCCTAATGAGCAGATAAATGAAGCAGAAATGATCACCTCTGTGCGTACAAGCCTGGGCTTTACAACACATATTTATTATTTTGGATTCCTAAGTCCGAGTGAGATCAATGCTTTACTTTGTTCTGCTGCCTTGTCTGGGGACAGAGCTTCAGTCTCCATCGTCGATCATCCAGGGAGGCATTCAGACTTCCACACGGAGTCCTCCCTTTCAGAGACCCCATTCAGATGAGTCCAATAGACCAGCAGGTACTTCAGGGAAGGGTCAGAGAGGATGGAACCTGAGAACTTCTACCTGAGGTCTTCTGAGAGCCTAACTAGCCTCACCCAGAGCCTAGAGATGGCGATGTTTGTTTGCTAGGTAGACTAATTAATTTATTAATATGTTAAATTGGAGTTTTTTTCTATCAACTTTGCTGTTTGACATTGAATTCCATCATATATAGAGAGATGAATTTGTTGGAAAGTATGAAAATTATAATTTTTTTGTTCAATTCTAAGTCTGTCATATTGTGTCCTCCCTCGCTATTTTTACACATAAAAACTTATATGTCCTCACTCATCATTTGAGCAGCATTCGTTTTCATTCATTAATGATCACATCTGTCCTTTCCTAAGGATATCTGAATCTACTTACGTTTATATAGGTAGAAATTATAACAGTAGGTACTTCTTCCTCACAACTTGTCAAAAGTATATTTTTATATTTTTCTATGCAGGTCTTTCCTAATTATCTGGAATTAGATACCCATATCAATGTGATTAACTTATTGTGTTTTATCTTTTCTTTTAGAATTGGTCTTACATATTAATTGAGTTGACTTAATACAGTTATTAAAATCTACTATTTTAACTTGGTCATATTTCCCCATCTCTCAACATTTGTTCTATATTAATGCACATTTTATAAAAGCACATAGGCAAAATAAGGGAGGTCCTCATTCATTGGATCTCACATTACAAAGGAGAAGGCCCAGTGTAGTGAAATGAGTGCACTATACATCATTTCCTTAGGGAATACATGTATGAAGAAAGGGTATCAATAGTTGTAGAATAAGGAGGATTTTATAGAATAAAAGTTCTCTGGGGAGAACTTTTCATGTTGGATATGGAAAAGAACCAGGACTAGTGTACCCATCAGAATTGTTCAAAAGAGGTCAAAACTCATACCCCAAAATATCAAAGGAAAGAATTCCATTCCACAAAGAAAAGTGAGAGAGTGGCCAGGCTCATCCAGTACTGTGCCATATAAATACAAGTTTGGTTATGTAAACGTGGAATAAGCACAGGAATAACAATTAGATCAGGGCTGAGGTGGATGCCGTGATGAGGCCAGTGGGGCAGTAAAGGTCCTGTCAGTGTGATGTCCCTTGAGCCTTAGGGAACTGCAGCACCCACGCCGGCTGCTTCTTCTCTCTGTACCTGACTCTCTGTGAGTTCTTCATTCTTGTTGCTTTTCCCTCATTGACAAGAAGTGGTCTTTTAAAACTATTCTTATATTTATTACAGTGGATCAGGAGGTTTTTGTTTTCTCCCAAAATAAGACATTCTTTTTCTGTTACGATCCAGCATGCCTGCACACGAACACAGCAATGCACACACACACCAGGCACACACACGCACACACAGACACACACATATGGGATTGACAAAGAGAATCCTGATACGATTAAGTATGTATTCTATATATCATGCACTCTCATATTTTCTCTTATGGCTTTTTGATTCTATTCTAGTTAATTCTTGCAAACTATAAACTGTTACTCTACTGCGTCCTGATATAGAATTTAGAAAACATTCCACTGGCAGGGCACCCATAGCTACATCAGTGTGGCCTCCTTCTCTTCCTTCTGTCATCATCAGCAATTTCTCTGAGAATGTTCTCTCATCCCTCTGTGGAGTGATTATTTATTCAGCTACTGTTTTCAACTCAGCTAAGTGTGGTGGGAAGGTGGTGATTTGTTTAACATGCTACATGCCTCACTGCACTCACTGTGTAGCAGGGAGAAAAGACAGAGAAATAAATAAAAATTATACCATGGGCATCCTAATATGTAAGTAACTTGATGAGAAAGTATTTTTCCTGTGATAATGTTCAGAAAAAGAAAAGACTCATGAAGGAGAAGATGCAGGCAATCTGAAAGAGGACTTGGTATTTGGAGGATGGAGAGGGTTTGAAAAGTTCCAAAATGTCTCGTGGGGTGACTGCAAGCAGAAGGAAGCATGAGTGTAAAGGCTCTGAGTTTTGTAGCTGCGGTGCCAGGAGAAGCTGGGAGTCAAGTTCAACGTTTGGGAGATTAGTGTGAGCACGGGCAGGGCTCTATGCGGGTGAAAGGGGTGAAAAGGTCACAAGACATGAGCCTTCTGTTTGAAGCTACAAATTTTGACTTCTCTCTTCATTGAGGAATCACTGGGATGGAGTTTAATTCGGGAGTCTATGAACAGTTTTCAATATAAAGAGATCTTCGTGGGTCAATGTGATTTCTGTCTAGAGGGTTTCCAGCCCTTAGAAGATGGGAGAGGTGACAATAAAATATGGCTGTGCAATTGAGGTCCTAGAGGTGGAGAAGTAATGGAGACATAAGATGCAGAAAAAAATAATCTGTCTCGTCTCATCACAGTGGTCATCATTTATTTGCCAACAGACAACAGATGATTAACTTTGCTAAGTTTGTTACATATATTGTTCAAACCTGACATCGTTCTAAATTGATATCACTTTCTATACCATTTGGTTTAGGATTTAGCATTTAGAATGTTCAGCTGTCTCTCATTGAAAAAACTAAGCGGTGGTAGATCTCAGAAACAAAACCGAGTTTTCAAATTTCCAAGACTTTGTACTTAATGTTATTTACTAATGTCTCATTTCAGCTGTAAAAATCTCTGCTTTTTTTCTATACATTGTATATTTCCTTTTGTAAATTGTAGGTTTATTCTTTGCAAATTTTCTAGAAATATGTTTGATCTGTGAGATATCTTGACAGATAAATTTCTGTTTTCTGTTTTGAATAAATAGTTATTTGCTACCTTATTGATAATTCTGGGCATAAGGCAAAACAACTGTGGTTGGCCTGTTACCAATTAAGGATGCTTTCTCCTCATCACACTCTCTCAGGAACCATCGAGATTATTAGATCTGTCTCTGTCTCTGTCTCTTCTCTGTCTCTCTGTCTCTCTCTCCTCTATCTTTCATTATT
>NW_024349145.1:0-11561 GCF_902729225.1 Pteropus medius | reverse complement strand
AAGACAGGCCGCTCCTCGCACCTCCACCTCCCCGCAGTGTGGACACGGGCGTTCCAGAGCCACAATTCAGCATGATCTCTTTTCATCCCAGAGGCCCCGGGGCTCCTTCCTAAGGCCTCGGCTCCTTCCCGCTTTCCGCAGTGGAAATCAGACTTCAGGACGGAAGCAGACACCTCCCTCGCCCTCAACTTTCTGCCTGGGATGGTCGTGATGGTCCCCGTGGACGCATTCAAAATGAAGAAATGAAAGGCTCAGAGAGCTGATCGCAAAGCTCCTAAGGCACGGAGGCCGAATTCAGACCCACAGCTGTCTGCAGTGTCTCCCAGCTGACCTCTTTCCAGTGGGTGACGGCCCCCATGGACGGAGGGGCCAAAGCATCCCTGGCTACGCTGTCTGTGGGTGGCCGTGAACCCTGCAAGAGGATACAGAGACGAATGAGACGGCAGTTTGGCCTCTAGAAGACTCAAAGTGTCACTGAGTGCTCACTCCAACTTCGCTACCCCAGTACCCGCAGATGACCGAGCATCGCCCACAGAGCCCCAAGGCCCCGGGAGGGCTGTGCATTTGCCGCAAGTGAGCCTTTTCTCGGAAGTCTGCGATTCTGGCTCGAAATAGACGTCACCAGAGAGCTTTTTGCCAAAGCTACCATATACATATATATGCATATATATGTTCATCTATATGCATATATATGTATATGGTGGATTTTCGAAGGAAGCCTGCCTGGACCCCTGCTCTACCACAGAAGACAGGCCGCTCCTCGCACCTCCACCTCCCCGCAGTGTGGACACCGGGCGTTCCAGAGCCACAATTCAGCATGATCTCTTTCATCCCAGAGGCCCCGGGGCTCCTTCCTAAGGCCTCGGCTCCTTCCCGCTTTCGCAGTGGAAATCAGACTTCAGGACGGAAGCAGACACCTCCCTCGCCCTCACCTTTCTGCCTGGGATGGTCGTGATGGTCCCCGTGGACGCATTCAAAATGAAGAAATGAAAGGCTCAGCGAGCTGATCGCAAAGCTCTAAGGCACGGAGGCCGAATTCAGACCCACAGCTGTCTGCAGTGTCTCCCAGCTGACCTCTTTCCAGCGGGTGACGGCCCCCATGGACGGAGGGGCCAAAGCATCCCTGGCTAAGCTGTCTGTGGGTGGCCGTGAACCCTGCAAGAGGATACAGAGACGAATGAGACGTAGTTTGTACCTCTAGGAGCTCAAAGTGTCAGTGATTGCTCCTCCAACTTCGCTACCCCAGTACCCGCAGATGACCGAGCATCGCCCACAGAGCCCCAAGGCCCCGGGAGGGCTGTGCATTTGCCGCAAGTGAGCCTTTTCTCGGAAGTCTGCGATTCTGGCTCAAAATGGACGTCACCAGAGAGCTTTTTGCCAAAGCTACCATATACATATATATGCATATATGTTCATCTATATGCATATATATGTATATGGTGGATTTTCGAAGGAAACCTGCGTGGACCCCTGGTCTACCACAGAAGACAGGCCGCTCCTAGCACCTCCACCTCCCCGCAGTGTGGACACCGGGCGTTCCAGAGCCACAATTCCGCATGATCTCTTTTCATCCCAGAGGCCCCGGGCTCCTTCCTAAGGCCTCGGCTCCTTCCCGCTTTCCGCAGTGGAAATCAGACTTCAGGACGGAAGCAGACACCTCCCTCGCCCTCACCTTTCTGCCTGGGATGGTCGTGATGGTCCCGTGGACGCATTCAAAATGAAGAAATGAAAGGCTCAGAGAGCTGATCGCAAAGCTCCTAAGGCACGGAGGCCGAATTCAGACCACAGCTGTCTGCAGTGTCTCCCAGCTGACCTCTTTCCAGCGGGTGACGGCCCCCATGGACGGAGGGGCAAAGCATCCCTGGCGACGCTGTCTGTGGGTGGCCGTGAACCCTGCAAGAGGATACAGAGACGAATGAGACGTAGTTTGTACCTCTAGGAGCTCAAAGTGTCAGTGAGTGCTCCTCCAACTTGCTACCCCAGTACCCGCAGATGACCGAGCATCGCCCACAGAGCCCCAAGGCCCCGGGAGGGCTGTGCATTTGCCGCAAGTGAGCCTTTTCTCGGAAGTCTGCGATTCTGGCTCGAAATGGACGTCACCAGAGAGCTTTTTGCCAAAGCTACCATATACATATATATGCATATATATGTTCTTCTATATGCATATATATGTATATGGTGGATTTTCGAAGGAAACCTGCCTGGACCTCTGCTCTACCACAGAAGACAGGCCGCTCCTCGCACCTCCACCTCCCCGCAGTGTGGACACCGGGCGTTCAAGAGCCACAATTCAGCATGATCTCTTTTCATCCCAGAGGCCCCGGGGCTCCTTCCTAAGGCCTCGGCTCCTTCCCGCTTTCCGCAGTGGAAATCAGACTTGAGGACGGAAGCAGACACCTCCCTCTCCCTCACCTTTCTGCCTGGGATGGTCGTAATGGTCCCCGTGGACATATTCAAAATGAAGAAATGAAAGGCTCAAAGAGCTGATCGCAAAGCTCCTAAGGCACGGAGGCCGAATTCAGACCCACAGCTGTCTGCAGTGTCTCCCAACTGAACTCTTTCCAGCGGGTGACGGCCGCCATGGACGGAGGGGCCAGAGCATCCCTGGCTACGCTGTCTGTGGGTGGCCGTGAACCCTGCAAGAGGATACAGAGACGAATGAGACGTAGTTTGGACCTCTAGGAGCTCAAAGTGTCAGTGAGTGCTCCTCCAACTTCGCTACCCCAGTACCCACAGATGACCGAGCATCGCCCACAGAGCCCCAAGGCCCCGGGAGGGCTGTGCATTTACCGCAAGTGAGCCTTTTCTCGGAAGTCTGCGATTCTGGCTCGAAATGGACGTCACCAGAGAGCTTTTTGCCAAAGCTACCATATACATATATATGCATATATATGTTCATCTATATGCATATATATGTATGGTGGATTTTCGAAGGAAACCTGCCTGGACCCCTGCTCTACCACAGAAGACAGGCCGCTCCTCGCACCTCCACCTCCCCGCAGTGTGGACACCGGGCGTTCCAGAGCCACAATTCAGCATGATCTCTTTTCGTCCCAGAGGCCCCGGGGCTCCTTCCTAAGGCCTCGGCTCCTTCCCGCTTTCCGCAGTGGAAATCAGACTTCAGGACGGAAGCAGACACCTCCCTCGCCCTCACCTTTCTGCCTGGGATGGTCGTGATGGTCCCCGTGGACGCATTCAAAATGAAGAAATGTAAGGCTCAGAGAGCTGTTCGCAAAGCTCCTAAGGCACGGAGGCCGAATTCAGACCCACAGCTGTCTGCAGTGTCTCCCAGCTGACCTCTTTCCAGCGGGTGACGGCCCCCATGGACGGAGGGGCCAAAGCATCCTAGCTGCAGCTGATGCAGCCAGGTGGCGTGAACCCTACAGAAGATGCAGAGACAGATGAGACGTAGTTTGTACCTCTAGGAGCTCAAAGTGTCAGTAGTGCTCTACTCAACATTACCCATTTTCGCAGATGACCGAACATCGCCCACAGAGCCCCAAGGCCCAGGGAGGGCTGTGCATTTGCCGCAAGTGAGCCTTTTCTCGGAAGTCTGCGATTCTGGCTCGAAATGGACGTCACCAGAGAGCTTTTTGCCAAAGCTACCATATACATATATATGCATATATATGTTTATCTATATACATATATATGTATATGGTGGATTTTCGAAGGAAACCTACGTGGACCCCTGGTCTACCACAGAAGACAGGCCGCTCCTAGCACCTCCACCTCCCCGCAGTGTGGACAACGGGCGTTCCAGAGCCACAATTCAGCATGATCTCTTTTCATCCCAGAGGCCCCGGGGCTCCTTCCTAAGGCCTCGGCTCCTTCCCGCTTTCCGCAGTGGAAATCAGATCAGGACGGAAGCAGACACCTCCCTCTCCCTCACCTTTCTGCCTGGGATGGTCGTAATGGTCCCCGTGGACGCATTCAAAATGAAGAAATGAAAGGCTCAAAGAGCTGATCGCAAAGCTCCTAAGGCACGGAGGCCGAATTCAGACCCACAGCTGTCTGCAGTGTCTCCCAACTGAACGCTATCCAGCGGGCGACGGCCGCCATGGACGGAGGGGCCAAAGCATCCCTGGGTACGCTGTCTGTGGGTGGCCCTGAACCCCGCGAGAGGATACAGAGACGAATGAGACGTAGTTTGTACCTCTAGGAGCTCAAAGTGTCAGTGAGTGCTCCTCCAACTTCGGTACCCCAGTACCCGCAGATGACTCGGAGACGCTTCATTGCATTCCCAAGGCCCCGGGAGGCCTGTGTATTTGCCGCAAGTGAGCCTTTTCTCGGAAGTCTGCGATTCTGGCTCAAAATGGACGTCACCAGAGAGCTTTTTGCCAAAGCTACCATATACATATATATGCATATATATGTTCATCTATATGCATATATATATATATGGTGGATTTTCGAAGGAAACCTGCCTGGACCCCTGCTCTACCACAGAAGACAGGCCGCTCCTCGCACCTCCACCTCCCCGCAGTGTGGACACCGGGCGTTCCAGAGCCACAATTCAGCATGATCTCTTTTTCATCCCAGAGGCCCCGGGGCTCCTTCCTAAGGCCTCGGCTCCTTCCCGCTTTCCGCAGTGGAAATCAGACTTCAGGACGGAAGCAGACACCTCCCTCTCCCTCACCTTTCTGCCTGGGATGGTCGCAATGGTCCCGTGGACGCATTCCAAATGAAGAAATGAAAGGCTCAAAGAGCTGATCGCAAAGCTCCTAAGGCACGGAGGCCGAATTCAGACCCACAGCTGTCTGCAGTGTCTCCCAACTGAACTCTTTCCAGCGGGTGACGGCCGCCATGGACGCAGGGGCCAAAGCATCCCTGGGTACGTTGTCTGTGGGTGGCCCTGAACCCTGCAAGAGCATACAGAGACGAATGAGACGTAGTTTGTACCTCTAGGAGCCCAAAGTGTCAGTGAGTGCTCCTCCAACTTCGGTACCCCAGTCTCCGCAGAAGACCGAGCATCGCCCACAGAGCCCCAAGGCCCCGGGAGGGCTGTGCATTTGCCGCAAGTGAGCCTTTTCTCGGAAGACTGCGATTCTGGCTCAAAATGCACGTCAGTAGAGTGCTTTTTGCCAGATCTACCCTAGATATATCTATATCTATATCTTTATCTGTATCTATAGATATCTCTATATCTATCTCTATCTATCTATCCATCTATCCATCTATCTATCTATCTATGTATCTATTTCTCTCTATATATATATATATATATATATCGTGATTTTAATAACAAAATGCTGTGTTTTCTTTAGACTTTTGAGATAAGACAGGCCGCTCCTAGCACCTCCACCTCCCCGCAGTGTGGACACCGGGCGCTCCAGAGCCACAATTCCGCATGATCTCTTTTCATCCCAGAGGCCCCGGGGCTCCTTCCTAAGGCCTCGGCTCCTTCCCGCTTTCCGCAGTGGAAATCAGACTTCAGGACGGAAGCAGACACCTCCCTCTCCCTCACCTTTCTGCCTGATGGTCGTAATGGTCCCCGTGGACGCATTCAAAATGAAGAAATGAAAGGCTCAAAGAGCTGATCGCAAAGCTCCTAAGGCACGGAGGCCGAATTCAGACCCACAGCTGTCTGCAGTGTCTCCCAACTGAACTCTTTCCAGCGGGTGACGGCCGCCATGGACGCAGGGGCCAAAGCATCCCTGGGTACGCTGTCTGTGGGTGGCTCTGAACCCTGCAAGAGCATACAGAGACGAATGAGACGTAGTTTGTACCTCTAGGAGCTCAAAGTGTCAGTGAGTGCTGCTCCAACTTCGGTACCCCAGTCCCCGCAGATGACCGAGGATCGCCCACAGAGCCCCAAGGCCCCGGGAGGGCTGTGCATTTGCCGCAAGTGAGCCTTTTCTCGGAAGTCTGCGATTCTGGTCAAAATGGACGTCACCAGAGAGCTTTTTGCCAAAGCTACCATATACATATATATGCATATATATGTTCATCTATATGCATATATATGTATATGGTGGATTTTCGAAGGAAACCTGCGTGGACCCCTGGTCTACCACAGAAGACAGGCAGCTCCTAGCACCTCCACCTCCTCGCAGTGGGGATACCGGGCGTTCCAGAGCCACAATTCCGCATGATCTCTTTTCATCCCAGAGGCCCCGGGGATCCTTCCTAAGGCCTCGGCTCCTTCCCGCTTTCCGCAGTGGAAATCAGACTTCAGACGGAAGCAGACACCTCCCTCGCCCTCACCTTTCTGCCTGGGATGGTCGTGATGGTCCCCGTGGACGCATTCAAAATGAAGAAATGAAAGGCTCAGAGAGCTGATCGCAAAGCTCCTAAGGCACGGAGGCCGAATTCAGACCCACAGCTGTCTGCGGTGTCTCCCAGCTGACCTCTTTCCAGCGGGTGACGGCCCCCATGGACGGAGGGCCAAAAGCATCCCTGGCTACGCTGTCTGTGGGTGGCCGTGAACCCTGCAAGAGGATACAGAGACGAATGAGACGTAGTTTGTACCTCTAGGAGCTCAAAGTGTCAGTGAGTGCTCCTCCAACTTCGCTACCCCAGTACCCGCAGATGACCGAGCATCGCCCACAGAGCCCCAAGGCCCCGGAGGGCTGTGCATTTGCCGCAAGTGAGCCTTTTCTCGGAAGTCTGCGATTCTGGCTCAAAATGGATGTCACCAGAGAGCTTTTTGCCAAAGCTACCATATACATATATATGCATATATATATTCATCTATATGCATATATATGTATATGGTGGATTTTCGAAGGAAAACTGCGTGGACCCCTGGTCTACCAGAGTAGACAGGCCGCTCCTAGCACCTCCACCTCCCTGCAGTGTGGACACCGGGCGTTCCAGAGCCACAATTCCGCATGATCTCTTTTCATCCCAGAGGCCCCGGGGCTCCTTCCTAAGGCCTCGGCTCCTTCCCGCTTTCCGCAGTGGAAATCAGACTTCAGGACGGAAGCAGACACCTCCCTCTCCCTCACTTTTCTGCCTGGGATGGTCGCAATGGTCCCCGTGGACGTATTCCAAATGAAGAAATGAAAGGCTCAAAGAGCTGATCGCAAAGCTCCTAAGGCACGGAGGCCGAATTCAGACCCACAGCTGTCTGCAGTGTCTCCCAACTGAACTCTTTCCAGCGGGTGACGGCCGCCATGGACGGAGGGGCCAAAGCATCCCGGGTACGCTGTCTGTGGGCGGCCCTGAACCCTGCAAGAGGATGCAGAGACGAATGACACGTAGTTTGTACCTCTAGGAGCTCAAAGTGTCAGTGAGTGCTCCCCCAACTTCGCCACCCCAGTACCCGCAGATGACCGGGCATGGCCCACAGAGCCCCAAGGCCCCGGGAGGGCTGTGCATTTGCTGCAAGTGAGCCTTTTCTCGGAAGTCTGCGATTCTGGCTCAAAATGGACGTCACCAGAGAGCTTTTCGCCAAAGCTACCATATACATATATATGCATATATATATTCATCTATATGCATATATATGTATATGGTGGATTTTCGAAGGAAACCTGCGTGGACCCCTGGTCTACCACAGAAGACAGGCCGCTGCCAGCACCTCCACCTCCCCGCAGTGTGGACACCGGGCGTTCCAGAGCCACAATTCAGCATGATCTCTTTTCATCCCTGAGGCCCCGGGGCTCCTTCCTAAGGCCTCGGCTCCTTCCCGCTTTCCGCAGTGGAAATCAGACTTCAGGACGGAAGCAGACACCTCCTCTCCCTCACCTTTCTGCCTGGGATGGTCGTAATGGTCCCCATGGACGCATTCAAAATGAAGAAATGAAAGGCTCAAAGAGCTGATCGCAAAGCTCCTAAGGCACGGAGGGCAAATTCAGCCCCACAGCTGTCTGCAGTGTCTCCCAACTGAACTCTTTCCAGCGGGTGACGGCCGCCATGGATGGAGGGGCCAAAGCATCCCCGGGTACGCTGTCTGTGGGCGGCCCTGAACCCTGCAAGAGGATGCAGAGACGAATGACACGTAGTTTGTACCTCTAGGAGCTCAAAGTGTCAGTGAGTGCTCCTCCAGCTTCGCCACCCCAGTACCCGCAGATGACCGGGCATGGCCCACAGAGCCCCAAGGCCCCGGGAGGGCTGTGCATTTGCCGCAAGTGAGCCTTTTCTCGGAAGTCTGCGATTCTGGCTCAAAATGGACGTCACCAGAGAGCTTTTCGCCAAAGCTACCATATGCATATATATGCATATATATATTCATCTATATGCATATATATGTATATGGTGGATTTTCGAAGGAAACCTGCGTGGACCCCTGGTCTACCACAGAAGACAGGCTGCTCCTAGCACCTCCACCTCCCCGCAGTGTGGACACCGGGCGTTCCAGAGCCACAATTCAGCATGATCTCTTTTTATCCCGGAGGCCCGGGGCTCCTTCCTCAGGCCTCGGCTCCTTCCCGCTTTCCGCAGTGGAAATCAGACTTCAGGACGGAAGAAGACACCTCCCTCTCTCTCACCTTTCAGCCTGGGATGGTGGTAATGGTCCCCGGGGACGCATTCAAAATGAAGAAATGAAAGGCTCAAAGAGCTGATCGCAAAGCTCCTAAGGCACGGAGGCCGAATTCAGACCCACAGCTGTCTGCAGTGTCTCCCAACTGAACTCTTTCCGGCGGGTGACGGCCGCCATGGACGCAGGGGCCAAAGCATCCCTGGGTACGCTGTCTGTGGGTGGCCCTGAACCCTGCAAGAGCATACAGAGACGAATGAGACGTAGTTTGTGCCTCTAGGAGCTCAAAGTGTCAGTGAGTGCTCCTCCAACTTCGGTACCCCAGTCTCCGCAGAAGACCGAGCATCGCCCACAGAGCCCCAAGGCCCCGGGAGGGCTGTGCATTTGCCGCAAGTGAGCCTTTTCTCGGAAGTCTGTGATTCTGGCTCAAAATGGACGTCACCAGAGAGCTTTTAGCCAAAGCTACCATATACATATATATGCATATATATATTCATCTATATGCATATATATGTATATGGTGGAATTTCGAAGGAAACCTGCGTGGACCCGTGGTCTAGCACAGAAGACAGGCCGCTGCTAGCACCTCCACCTCCCCGCAGTGTGGACACCGGGCGTTCCAGAGCCACAATTCAGCATGATCTCTTTTCATCCCAGAGGCCCGGGGGCTCCTTCCTAAGGCCTCGGCTCCTTCCCGCTTTCCGCAGTGGAAATCAGACTTCAGGACGGAAGCAGACACCTCCCTCTCCCTCACATTTCTGCCTGGGATGGTCGTAATGGTCCCCGTGGACACATTCAAAATGAAGAAATGAAAGGCTCAAAGAGCTGATCGCAAAGCTCCTAAGGCACGGAGGCCGATTTCAGACCCACAGCTGTCTGCAGTGTCTCCCAACTGAACTCTTTCCAGCGGGTGACGGCCGCCATGGACGGAGGGGCCAAAGCATCCCAGGGTACGCTGTCTGTGGGCGACCCTGACCCCTGCAAGAGGATGCAGAGACAAATGACACGTAGTTTGTACCTCTAGGAGCTCAAAGTGTCAGTGAGTGCTCCTCCAACTTCGCCACCCCAGTACCCGCAGATGACCGGGCATGGCCCACAGAGCCCCAGGCCCCGGGAGGGCTGTGCATTTGCCGCAAGTGAGCCTTTTCTCGGAAGTCTGCGATTCTGGCTCGAAATGGGCGTCACCAGAGAGCTTTTTGCCAAAGCTACCATATACATATATATGCATATATATGTTCATCTATATGCATATATATGTATATGGTGGATTTTCGAAGGAAACCTGCGTGGACCCCTGGTCTACCACAGAAGACAGGCCACTGCTAGCACCTCCACCTCCCCGCAGTGTGGACACCGGGCGTTCCAGAGCCACAATTCAGCATGATCTCTTTTCATCCCAGAGGCCCCGGGGCTCCTTCCTAAGGCCTCGTCTCCTTCCCGCTTTCCGCAGTGGAAATCAGACTTCAGGGCGGAAGCAGACACCTCCCTCTCCCTCACCTTTCTGCCTGGGATGGTCGTAATGGTCCCCGTGGACGCATTCAAAATGAAGAAATGAAAGGCTCAAAGAGCTGATCGCAAAGCTCCTAAGGCACGGAGGCCGAATACAGACCCACAGCTGTCTTCAGTGTCTCCCAACTGAGCTCTTTCCAGCGGGTGACGGCCGCCATGGACGGAGGGGCCAAAGCATCCCCGGGTACGCTGTCTGTGGGCGGCCCTGAACCCTGCCAGAGGATGCAGAGACGAATGACACGTAGTTTGTACCTCTAGGAGCTCAAAGTGTCAGTGAGTGCTCCTATAACTTCTCCACCCCAGTACCCGCAGATGACCGGGCATGGCCCACAGAGCCCCAAGGCCCCGGGAGGGCTGTGCATTTGCCGCAAGTGAGCCTTTTCTCGGAAGTCCGCGATTCTGGCTCAAAATGGACGTCACCAGAGAGCTTTTCGCCAAAGCTACCATATACATATATATGCATATATATATTCATCTATATGCATATATATGTATATGGTGGAATTTCGAAGGAAACCTGCATGGACCCGTGGTCTAGCACTGAAGACAGGCCGCTGTTAGCACCTCCACCTCCACGCAGTGTGGACACCGGGCGTTCCAGAGCCACAATTCAGCATGATCTCTTTTTATTCCGGAGGCCCCGGGGCTCCTTCCTCAGGCCTCGGCTCCTTCCCGCTTTCTGCAGTGGAAATCAGACTTAAGGACGGAAGCAGACACCTCCCTCTCCCTCACCTTTCAGCCTGGGATGGTAGTAATGGTCCCCGGGGAGGCATTCAAAATGAAGAAATGAAAGGCTCAAAGAGCTGATCGCAAAGCTCCTAAGGCACGGAGGCCGAATTCAGACCCACAACTGTCTGCAGTGTCTCCCAACTGAACTCTTTCCAGCGGGTGACGGCCGCCATGGACGCAGGGGCCAAAGCATCCCTGGGTACGCTGTCTGTGGGTGGCCCTGAACCCTGCAAGAGCATACAGAGACGAATGAGACGTAGTTTGTACCTCTAGGAGCTCAAAGTGTCAGTGAGTGCTCCTCCAACTTCGGTACCCCAGTCTCCGCAGAAGACCGAGCATCGCCCACAGAGCCCCAAGGCCCCAGGAGGGCTGTGCATTTGCCGCAAGTGAGCCTTTTCTCGGAAGTCTGCGATTCTGGCTCAAAATGGACGTCACCAGAGAGCTTTTCGCCAAAGCTACCATATACATATATATGCATATATATATTCATCTATATGCATATATATGTATATGGTGGATTTTCGAAAGAAACCTGCGTGGAACCCTGGTCTACCACAGAAGACAGGCCGCTGCTAGCACCTCCACCTCCCCGCAGTGTGGACACCGGGCGTTCCAGAGCCACAATTCAACATGATCTCTTTTCATCCCGGAGGCCCCGGGGCTCCTTCCTCAGGCCTCGGCTCCTTCCCGCTTTCCGCAGTGGAAATCAGACTTCAGGACGGAAGCAGACACCTCCCTCTCCCTCACCGTTCTGCCTGGGATGGTCGTAATGGTCCCCGTGGACGCATTCAAAAAAAAGAAATGAAAGGCTCAAAGAGCTGATCGCAAAGCTCCTAAGGCACGGAGGCCGAATTCAGACCCACAGCTGTCTGCAGTGTCCCCAACTGAACTCTTTCCA
>NW_024349144.1:0-300 GCF_902729225.1 Pteropus medius | reverse complement strand
TCTCTGGTCTTACCGCAATTAAATAAATATGTCCTGAATGCCCACTGGTCAAATGCAATGTTATCTATGAAATTTCCCTACATACTCCTTTTCCTCTCTGGGTTTCTAGGTGATTCTAACCTCCACTGTAATCCTGACTACACTTCAGTCTTTTTTTGTTATTTGAGTACGGCTTCCAAGATTGGATTGCAAACTCCTTGAGATGTGAGACATCCTTTTTGGTGTCATTCATAACACCAAGCCTCGAACCCAGTGGCTGGCTGCTCACTAAATGCCTTGCGCACAATAGGCACTTAAGAA
>NW_024349143.1:1869-44974 GCF_902729225.1 Pteropus medius | reverse complement strand
GCAGTGCGCGGGGCAGACAGATGATACTCGAATAACAGCACAGGTCAAGGTCAGCCTGCACGCTTGAGACTCAGCCTGGGACAGCAGGACAAGCTGGGGGTGGGGGCTTTGCCGGGTCCGCAGGCGAAGTGGGCGGGGCCAGCTCCTGCGCAGCCAGGTGGGGCGGCAGGTGGGGCGGCAGGTGGGGTCCCAAGCCCCAAAGGAGGCTGCGCGGCAGGGAGGGGCGCCGGGTGAGGAGGCGGAGGGACCAGACCCTCCCCTGGCGAGCACGCGTTTTCTCTTTGTTCTGGGAACTGGGGGAGGCTCCTCCCTACCTACCTAAGTGTGCAGAAGCAGGGAGGAGCGAGGGAGGAGGGCAGGAGGGGGGGGGAGGTGCGGGGGGAGTGCAGGGGAGAAGCCGCATCGCTGGGCAGGAGTCGGGGCTCCGTGGCAGCGCGGGGCCTCTCGACTGGCATCAGGTCTGAGCGTGCGGGCCGGAGCTGTGAGCACGGCTGGCGTGGGGGACCAGGGCCAGCTGCCACCGAGGGCAGAGCGGACCCGCTGCGCTGGGGGTGTGGCTGCAGGTCCGGTTCCCCCCCCCGGAGATGGCAGGCGGAGCCCTTAGAACCGGAATGTTCTCCGCAGAGAGCGCAGGGCAGGCAGCGTGGCAGAACCACGGGCTGTGCTATTTGGGTGTTTCCTCCCGTCTCGGCCCCGAGGCAGGGGGATCTGGGCGCTCGCATGGTACACGAGCCCCTCAGAAAGCGCCTCAGGGGGGAGGGGTCCTGCTGTTCCATCCGGCGTCTGTGTCCTGGGGGAGGGGCAGGCCCAGCGCGTCCCGTCTGTCCCCGCGAGTCCGGTGCCAGCCCTGCCCGCCTCTGCTTTTACTGCACTCACCTCTGCCGCAGTGACAGGCCTGTGACTGTGGGGAGGACCTCACCGTGGGGTCGGGGACTAAGGAAATAAATAAGAGTCCACATAGGAATTCCAGAGCCACCGTCCTCCCTCGTTAGGGGATCTTTGCCTTTTTAATAAGCAGGCATTTAACATCCCCCACCCCCACCCCCGTCAGTCAGGGCTGAGGACCAGAAGAGCAGCCTGGGCTGGGACACGGAGGGAGGTGGCAGCTGCCGGCGAAGCTCAGGGAACTGTGCCAACTTAGAGGTGATGCCTGCCCAACGGGCTCCTCAGCAGACAGTGGGGAGCTGTCACTGTCACACGGAGTGGAGCGGCCGACACATAATCAGACACAAACACAGGGACGTGGTTCCATAGTGTCGCGGTGAGCACGTCTGCTTCACACGCAGAAGGTCCTGGGTTCGCGCCCCAGTGGAGCCACGGTCCATGGTCTACGGCCACGCCGCCCTGAACGAGCCCGATGTCCGCTCCCGGAAGCGAAGCAGGGTCGGGCCTGGTTAGTACTTGGATGGGAGACCTCCTGGGAATGTTGGGTGCTGTAGGCATAAAAAAACAAAAACAAACCCCCACAGGGGACTGGACCTGACGGTCACCAACCTGCAAGGCTGTCACCTTATTGTGCAAACCGCTTGTGAGGCGAGTCGTGTGCCCAGCCCTGCACCCATGAGGCTTGCAGCACAGTGACAGGTGCTCGGTGCCAGCATCTGCGATGCCACCCAGGGTGGCGGCCTCTTGCTCCCCTTGCTGCGTTCTGAGGAGAGCGACCCCCGCCCCAGTCCTTCTGGACAGTGCTGCTCTTTCCTTGGCTGTGCTGGGCACACGGACTTTCCAAGGTCGCTAGCAGGGTCGAGGGCAAAACCCACATGGAGATTTGGGTTTTGGCTCCAGGAGTTGACTCATTTGCATCAGATCAAAGAGAGCATGTTGAATATGTCACTTCAGCTACCTTACAGGTTACTCAAGAGAGGATATTAGGGTTCAGTCTGGCTGAGGAGCCGGGGGAGCTGGGAACATCACGCCCTCCTGCTCGTGGGCTTTGTGAGGAGGACAGCTGGAACCAGTGTGGGCCTGTGTCCCCAGGAAGTACACGGCCCGTAGCTCCCTCCCCGTGGGCCTGCCGAAGGAGAGGCACGAGCAGGTTCCGTCCCTCCTCAGGAAGAGTCCCCATGTTCGGAGCAGGTCCTATGGCCTCGCACCAGGGGGGGACTGCTGAGGACGGGGGCTGGTGGCCAGCATAGCTCCGAGTGCCCTGAGGGTCACACCCCTAGGAGCAGGTGCCCGGCCACTGGCACCGGCCTGTCCTTTCTGGGGACTCCCAGGACACGCAGCTGTCCTCCCCCTCACACGCTCTGCCTGACCCTAGAAGGAAGCAGAGGGACGCTGACAAGTGGCCTGATTTTTTTTTCTTATCTCCTCGGGCCAGTGAGCACGGCTTTAAACTCAAACTTTAAAGCTGAGCGACTCCGGTGGGCCCTGGGGGAGACGCGAGACTTGCAGGTCCTCAGGGTCAGCACGCGCTGCCCCCCGCTCCACCCCGAGCGCCGTGACGGAGCCCCAGGCCCGTGCCCCAGACTCGCACCCTGTCCGCTGCGCCTCAGCACCCGGCTCCAGCGAGCCACCGCTCACCCTCACCGTGCCTACTGTTCCTGTCCTGGACGGGTGCCTTTCCTGAGCAGAGCCCGTGTGTGCCTGTCCCTGGTCCCGGGCAGAGGGTGGCCTGGCTTTGGGCGGCGGGGACTCATGCCTCCAGATGCCTGACTGGGGTCCTGTTCATCCCAGGTGCCCCCTGGCGACGTGGCCGCCAGAGCAGAGTCCCTCCTGCAGAGCTGGCTGGGTCAGGGCTGCGGCCCCCACCAGTCCCGCGTGTCACTGCTCGTGGTGAGCTGGGCTGAGGGGTCCTCTCTCCTCAGCCAGCGGGGTTTGGCTCCACTGGGGGCACCCCCTCGGGGAGCTGGAGAACAGGCTGAGGGGGACCACAGTCCAGGCTGCAGTCGCGCCAGAGGCCCGCGTCCCCCGCCTGCCCTTTCCGGGGTCACGGAGTGCCCGGGGTGGGTGAGGGGGCTGGGCAGCTGCGGAACCGAGCAGCAGGTCTCTGTCTGAGCGAGAGGAGAGGGTGCTGGCCCCCCGGTCAGGTCAGCACTGAGGACAGAGCCCGCCCTCCCCTGAGCAGGCATTCAACTTTCAAAGTCCCCAGTCCCTCTGTGCCTGGTCCCCATTGTGTGGTCATTGCTGTCTGGACCGAGAGCGTGGGGTGGGGGGCTGCAGCTCAGGAGCCTGGGGCGGGAAGCCGGGTGTGGACAGAGCAGGCCGTGTGGGCCGGGCTCCCGGTGACAGCTGGACTACATGCCTGCCATTCCCCCGAGCATGCTCATGCCCCCGATATAGGGTGCGGCTGTAGGGCCGGGCACCCGCGACTCTGGAGCCCGGCCGGCGGGCGTCAGCCGCCTCCTGTCCTTGCATGGCCAGCCCCGCAGCCTGTGCTCCAATTCGTGCCTATTTTTAGGTCCCAGGGACCGTCTGCCACGGAGGGAGAGCCTCAGAGGGTGGAGCCAGCCGGGTCTGTGGGAGAGCTTGTCCCCGACCCTGACCTTCGGGAGGCAGAGGGCAGGCCCACCGCCTCTTCCTGGCAAGCGTGCGGTGCTTTAATGCCTTTTCTCGCTGACCCCCGCTGCCCGGAGCCCCTTCGCGGGCCAGCCTTGTCCAGCCGCCCCGACCCAGAGCTCCTTTCTGCTCCGTAAATCAGTCTGGCCCATGGCCGACAGGGGCTTGAGCGCTCTCTCGACCTGGTTACAGATGGGCAGGTTTGCGGGGCGCTTCGCACCGGGAGTCCACAGGGGAGTTAACTCTGGAGCTTGGGACCAGGTCGGGGGTGCGGGCGAAGCCCACCCAGGGCCCGAGTCCCGCCTGGCCCCTGTCGGGGGTGGGGGTGGTACACAGGTGCCCTCTTCCTGCCTCCACGCGATGCGACGATGACGGGTGGAAGGAGAGAGGCCGTGCGGCTTTGCCACCGAGGCGATGGAAGTGGCAGCATCTACAGGCCACCGGGAAGCGGAGCTGGGCCCCGTCCCTCTGCGTTCAGCCTCCCCGGGGCTCGGGGCCACGGCAGGGCCTCGTGAGCTGTGTGGCCGCTTAGCCGGGCCGAGGACTCCATCAACCTTCGTCCCGGGCTTCTTCGGCTCCGTGGGCTGCAGAGAGCGAATCGCGAATGCGTGAAGCCGAAAACGCACCGCTCAGACTCACGGGCCACCTCGGACCAGCAGCCGATGCGGGACGGCAGCGCCCGGCACCTGCGGGTCCCGCGACCCTCAGCGCTGACTCGACTCTGTTTGCCTCCTCGGAAGCCTCATGGGGCCTCTCCGTTGTGGGCAGCCCACAGCCGTCCCTCCAGCCCCATGTGCAGCCGCCGAGGACAGCCATGTCCGCCGTGTGGGAGGGGATGTCTCGACACGAGCTCTTGACAAGGTCCCCTTTCCCACCCGAGGTACACCGTGTGGCCCCAGTGGTGACCTTTCCCCAAAGTGGCATCCGTGGGGCCAATCCCATGCATGCTGCCATTCTCCGGTGTCCCCACCTCCTGGGCACTCCCCTTGCCGAGGGATGGTCTCCCCGTGACTTGGGCCCCCCGAGCCTCACCTTCTGCATCTGTAAAATGAAGGACAGAATAATCACCTCCAGGGTCCCTCTTACCTGGAGTCACCGTTCACAACCCGGGACTGCCACCTTGCCTGTGGCAGTCCCTGTGGGTCGCCCCCATCCCCAAGTTCTGTGTCTTCCCTGTGGGGGTCCTGCCTCTGGAGGAGTCGCTTAGGGCCTTCATCATGTGCGGGGCTGAGGGCCTCAGCTCAGGCCAGGCTGCGTCCAGGTGGGAGGGGAGGGGACAGGCGCAGGGGTGCGGGGCGAGGAGCTCTATGTGATGGAGATGGCCCAGATGCTGCTTTAAAGATGAGACATCTGACATTTAGAAATGAAAAACGCTGTGTCTCCGAATCGTCGGTCAAGCGGGCCACGCACACTGACGTTTCGTGTGAGAGTTTGTCTTGTTTGGGGGAGGATTTCTGGTGGCAGCAGGGGAGGGCTGAGCGTGGCCTTGGGTGGCCTGGGGCGAGCGGGGCAGCAGGGCTGAACGGAGAGGGAGGGCAGGGAGGGCGGCGAACAGGACACCGTCAGAATGAGGGCGGTTCCTGTGCCGCTCAGCGGGCCCTCCCACGGCGCGCGTGCCGTGCCCGGTCTGTCATTTAAAAGCTCAGTGAGAACTTTTGTAAAAAGTAGACATTTAGGATGTGGTTCCATAGTGTCGCAGTGAGCACGTCTGCTTTACACGCAGAAGGTCCTAGGTTCATGCCCCAGTGGAGCCACGGTCCACAGTCTACGGCCACGCCACCCTGAACGCGCCGATCCCGCCTGACCTCGGAAGCTGAGCAGGGTCGGGCCTGGTTAGTACTTGGATGGGAGACCACCTAGGAAGACCAGGTGCTGTAGGCATGAAAAAAATTTTTTTAAAAAGTAAACATTTATTCTGCAAAAAATCGTACATGTGCTGAAGTCCGTGATGGTCGCACGCAGGGCTTCCGTGCGCCCTGTCCCGTCCCCCGGCCATCACGCCGATGTCACCCTGGGGCAGACATCGCTCTCAGGGACCAGTGCGGTGTGTTTCTAGTAACAGCTCCTCGGGCCCTCTTCCTGTCCCGGGCTCCCCCCAGGACACCGTGTGGCCTCCAGTTCCATCTCTTAGTCCCTTCTCCAGTTCTCCGTGACCCGGACAGTTCTGAGGAGACCGGTGGGCATGTTGTCGAGGTCCTTCTCTGGGGTTTCGCTGACGTTTCCCTCACAGTCAGACTGGGGTTCCGGGCTTCTGGAAAGAATACTAGAGGCCAAGTGTCACCTCATCACGGTGTATGGAAGGGACGCATGAGCCCGGTGGGACCCTGTGGTGACTCCGCCCTCGTCTTGAGGCTGCCGGGTGTCTGCCAGGTCCCCACTCCAAGTGGCTCCTGGAGCCAGGCTTGGTGGGGCAGGGCGGGGCCCTGGGCTGGGGGGGGGACACACCTCCATGCGGTGTTTAGAACCTTAGGCCCCTGTCACTGTTTCTTCGCTCATCCACAGGTGAGGAACTCGTAACTCACCCAGCATAGATCTGTGCGAGTTTGTTTCATGCTCTGGGTGTAACCCAGTGCTAGGTCCTTCATTCCACTCCCCCACCTTTCCCCACCCCCCCACACCCACCCCCGCCTCCCGTGCATGGGTGAGGGAGAGGTGAGGGGTGGCCGGCAGCAGGACAGGCTGGGAAAGGACAGACCAAGGGAGTAGGCTCTCCAGCCCGCACGGATCAGCCCTCCCTGGCCACCCAGGGGGCGGCGAGTGTCAGTCGCCTCTGGTCTGGGGTCATCGACTCCAGGTCGCAGTTGGGCAGGTGCTTGACCGCTGACGACAGCACCCAAGTTCTGAGGGACGGGCAGGGCACCCGGGTTGATAACCACTGGAGGAGGGTCATGTCTGTCTCAACCTACGAGGAGGCTGCTGACCAGGACAGGCACGTCCCCCGCCCCCTGGCCGCCTCTGCGAGTCCAGCGCGGTCAGAAGGCCTCACGGAGCGTCTAACTGCCGGGAAGAGCAAGTGTTCAAGCCTAGAGAGGGACTTGCCTCCCGGGAGTCACGACTCAGTCACAACTCATGCTCCGTCCCTGTCCTCGTGCAGAAGGACCTGGGCGGGGCGTTGCTGGGCGGGGCGTGCGCTGGGCGGGGCGTTGCTGGGCGGGGCGGCCGGCGGAGATGCCTTTTCCTCGCACGTGGTCCTGTGTGGAGGAGGCCAAACTGCTTCCTCCTCAAGCTATTTTCCTTGAATTTATTTGCAAAAACCTGCCCCCAGAGCCCCCGGCAGAGAAGGAACACACCACATTATCTCACAGAAGGGCAAACGGCCAAGAACCCTGGTCCCCGAAGCCTTGCCCTCTGCACCCTTCCCCGTCCCCAGCCACAGGCCTGCGAGGCGGGCACGCAGTCCTCCATGGTCACCGGTCACCATGGCTGGGCTGGGCGGGGGAGGGCGGCCCCCTTGCAGCCCCCCGGCTCACCTGAGGTCTCCTTCAGGGTGCAGACGGGGGAGGGGTGACGTGTGTTTGCGGAGCCCGCTCCCCAGCACGTGGGTCCCGGGCTCGTGCAGTTTGGATGTAGCAACAAGTGACACAACTGTGTCTACAAAAGTGGCCGCAGGTCCCCAGCAGACAGAGCCCAGGCAAGCCCTAGAGCAGGTCCACAGCCACACTGAGGCCTGGTCCCCGCCGCGGCCGGTCCTCTCGCTCTCCTTCTCCTGACCACCCCCCGCACCCGCTTCCCTCTTGGAAACCTCGCGTTAGGTGGGAGGAGAGAGGGGGGGGCGAGACTTGGGACGAGAACCTTCATTCTAGTCTGAGAGGGGAGGGGACCTACTGCAGTGCCCCGTCCTGCCTGGGCCTCGATGGAGTGGCCACCCTGCTGCCACCTGCTACCTGCGGAGATGTTATTTATCAAGCCTTCTCTTAGGGGAGCCTAGGTGTTTGTTTGGACCCCCAAGTCCACGGGCTGCTTGGCCCAGAGAGTGCAATCGGAAGGTGATTTCAAAACCGACATGAGATCAGAAGACTTGCTCTGTCTGCTGAGGGAGTGTGGTGGGTAGGGAGAGGTGGAGGGAGGACCAGCTAGGGGACGGGCCCCTTTCCACCCCTAAACCCGCGGTCAAGTGCAGCAAGCTGGCGACGTGCTCGACGTGCTCGGGGCGAGCGTGTCTCTGATGGGGCTCACTCCGTCCGCAGCAGCACACGCAGCAGGCACTGAGGCGGGGCTCACAGACGTCATGAGGGGGCTGGTGCCCTGACGCTCCAGGACGGATGGTCTCGGCCAAACAGACAGGCCTCACGGCGTCCTCCGTGTCCTGTGAGAGTGAGCTGGTCAGCCTGTGTTTTCCTTTTGATGCCACTGGGGAGACTCGCCCATCCCAGAGCCGCGGGCTTCGGTCTCTGTGCTCACGCTTGAGGGTGCGAGCGTGTCAGAGCCCCCTGGGGACTCCAGGCCTGCCTCGGTTCCTCGGTTGCTGAGTCAGGTAGGGACACCTCCCCATGTGTGGCAGATGGAGCACCGCCTCCCGGGGCTGAGAACTCACACCCCGAACCTCCAGCCACCCCCAGCTGTCCCCACGGCGACTCGCGGTCCCTCGTGTGTCTGGGGGGAAACCCCTGTGCCTTTTCCTCGTTTCCCCCCCACCGCAGTTGGATGGGTGCACCTCGGACTTCTCGGTACACAGTGTGGCCTGGGGACCCTATTAAAATACAGAGTCTAGCTCTGTAGATCCGGGTGGCCTGGGATTCTAGTTCATAACAAGCTCCCAGGTGACACCAGCTGCTGCTGGTCTGTGGACACGGTCTGAGTGCTGAGCCTCTGGACCCCAGTCCCGTCTGCTCAACCCAGAGAGGGCAGGGTCTCTCGTGTGTGGTCCTCGCCTTCTCCATCGGAGTCCCCTGGGCGCTTGTGACAACGCAAATCCCTGGGCTCCCGCGCGGTCAGTCGAGGGGCAGACATGCGATGCCGCCCGACAGAGCCCCAGGCGGCCTTGGCGGGCAGCCGCTCCGGGGCTGGAAAGCTGCACGTCACCCGGCGGAGCAGGCTGCAAAGGCCACGCGCTTGTGCTGCTGCGCCCGCGGCTGCCTCCCCCTGTGCCCGGTTTTGGCCTCGTGCCTCCTGTAAAGCTTCGCGGGATGGCTGCAATAATTAGCACTTCGGGTCTTGGCATGGAGAAGCCCAAGAGGGAACCACTGTCAAAGGAAAAATAACCAGGAAGCCCTTGGAGGGGGCGGGGGGCGGGTGGGCAGGACGCTTGTCTTACCTGCTTCACCAAGCAGCCGCTGCACCTCCAGAGCTGGGCACAGAGCAGCCCTGAGCGGCTGGCGAGGCGTGCGGGGCCAGCAGGCAGGACCCCGGACAGCAACACGGGACGCTTGCAGCCCCTGGGGGCCAGGGCTGGGTGGGCAGAGCCTCCCAGGAGGCCCATTGTCCTGCAGGTGGCTGGGTTAGCACAGCGCTCGCTGCTCCGGCCCCAGCAAGGTGTTTACTGGTGACACATTGGGGACAGATCTAATCCCATAAGCAGATGGCATGGTCCCCTTGACGTTCGTACCTGGCGGCTGCTGAAACCCTAGAAGAGAGTGTAATTAGAAAATAAACCACATTCGCTTCATCCGATCGCTTCTCTTGCCACGTGAGAAATGTCGCCCTGAGCTCCGGTTTCGTCTCCCGCGGGGTCGCGCGCCCGCTCGTGTGAGGCGCAGCTGGTTCGCACCTGCGGTCCATGTAGAGGAAAACGGCGACCGTAACGGTGCCACCACCGCCAGCAGCAGCTGCTCAGGTCCTTCCTGTGTGAAGGGACGTGCGCTCTGCAGAGCGCTTTTCCAGAACGCCAGGTCCACGAGTCCTGGAAATAGCGCCCCCCCACCCGCCCCCGTTCTCCCACAAGTCCGCGCGTGTGCCTGCAGCGTGTCCAGGCGACCTCGGGGAGGTCCTCGAGTGCTGGCAGAGACAGACAAGCGGTCAGAACCACGGTGACGAGGGGGATGGGAGCGGTGACAAAGGACGCTGTGACGCCAGTGAGGGACGCGGGCGTGTTCCGAACAGAGTATCTGGACACTAGAGGGCCTGTCCCACGCAGGGCCTGGCTGGCGCGCAGGATAAGCATGGGCTGGGATGACGAGGGACGAAAGGCAGGCAGGGGTCAGGTTGGGACAGCTCCATGTTCTGCGTGGAGCGAAAAGGACCCCATGCCACTTACTACGTGGGCAGCAGAGGGACCCGTCGCTCACAGAAATTACGAAGCCACAGAGAGAGACTGGCATGCTGGCCCGCGCGGCGGCCGCTGACGGAGCAGTGCGGGAGGACGAGAAGCCCTTCGAACGCGCTCACGGGCGTCAGGGGCCCCGGCTCGGCAGCGCACACCCCAGAGCAGGACGGCCCGGCTGTGGGCTGGCTCCCCCGCAAAGCTGGCGTGGCCAAGGCGGCCAGACGAGCCCGCACGCAGCATCCCGCAAACTGCCGTGGCGATGGCCCTGCTCTGGGTTCGATGGCTTATTATCTGGCAGTGAGGATAACGAGATATTTTTGCTTCTTTGTTAGGTGGGGCCGAGAGGGGGAAGGGACACTGGGGAAGGGGGCTGCTCTGGAGGGGGACAGGCACTGCGCCGGAAGTCCGGGGGACAGACCGTCCGTGGAGGGCTCCGCACGTAAAGGCAGCCCTGTGGGGGGATGAGGGGTCAGGGAAGCCAAGGGTCACCACGAATGTCTGTGTCCCCCAAACCCATGTGTTGAAAGCACTTCCCAGGGGATGGTATCAGGAGGTGACAAGGCCATGAGAGTGAAGGCCTCACGTGTGGCACTCGTGTCCTCGTGGAGGGGGCCCCAGAGAGCTCCCTCGTCCCTCCTCCCGCCACATGAGGGCCCAGAGAGAAGGCTGTGAACCGTGTTGGCGCCTCCATCTCAGACCCGCGGGGCACCATTTCTGTTGTCGATAAGCCAGCGGCCTGTGGCGCCTCGGTACGGCAGCCCGATGGGACAGCCAAGAGCCCGTCCAGGGCTGACCCGCTTGGACCAGCTCGGCTGGCGGGTGAGCTCAGGGGGTGCGGTCCACGGGCCTGTGCGGAGCCTCCCCCACCTCCTCTCAGCGGGTGAAGAACTTAGGGCGGCTTTCTGTGGGGCTCCAGAAGCCCGACCCCCGCTTGAGGCAGGTTATGGCTGGCTGTCCCTGCGGCACAGGTGACGAGTGAGGGGCCCCGGGCTGTCGCGTGGGGCTCTTCCCCAGGCTCCTCGGCAGGAAGCCAAGGCAAGCACCGCTGTGTGGCCCGGGCTTTGGGTATATATATTCTTGATTCCCCGTGGCTGGCACGGCCCCGAGAAGCGAGGTCGTGTCTATCGGGAACGATCCAGTAAAACCAACACTCGGTCGCGGTCTCGTCCCCGTAGAAGGAGCTGGCCTGTCACCACCAGGGACACTGTGGCTGGTCAGCCCCAAGCAAGGCGACGAGGGAAGGGATGGACACATGAGACCGCGTCTGATAGACGTCGGTGCCCCAGCAAGTGACTGCACGTGGGCGCCCAGGCTCAAGGATGACCGTGACATTGTGACCCTGTGGCTGGGGGAATGGAAATGCAGGGGAGGGGCTTGGCAGGGGCATGGTGAGACATGAGCACGCAGGGCGAGCCGGCAGGCGGTCTGGCCCCGCGGGACGGGGCACGGAGGTGGGGGGGCCGTGGCACACAGAGGAGGTCACAGCTCGTGGCCCCTTGTGCAGATGGTGTGAGGAGAGAGGGGACTCTGAGGTTAGAAAAGAGGGTGGCGCGTCCCCGACCTGAGCCCAGAGGAAGATCTGTGTGCACGGCCCCTCTGTGCGGTCTGGTCGAGCCCAGCACCCCGTCTCCACCGAGAAGATCCAAGCCAGGCATCCCGACCATGAGGCCCCCCATGATGGCTGCTGAGGCTCCCGGTGGCCTGCTGGCTCCAGCCACCCATTCGGAGCTCTGCCCTTGAAGCTCACTCCTGGGGGCCGGGCTGCACCCCCAGCTAGCTCTGTACCACCCAGGCCAGGCCTGGGAGACAGACACCAGCCTGGTCCCAGTGCCTGGGTCTACCTCGCCCACGGGAATTAAAAGCATTGTCACCCCTGGGGGTGGGGGGGGGGAAGGCCACCTGACAGGACGGGAGGGAGGAGCCCGCTCAGTCCCACATCTGAAAACGCTTAACGTGCTTGTCGGCGAAACCAACAGCTAGTTTTAGGAGAAAAGACATATTTAAAAGTTGCTTGGGCAGCTTCCGAAATCTCTGGAAGGCAGGTTCACAGCTCTGAGAGGAAGAGACCAACAGAGATGACCCCCCGCCCCTCAGAGGTCCTAGACACTGTGGCTTGTGTTTCTGACCGCTGGCTCTCAGGCAGCATTTCCCCCAGCACCAAGCCCGGTGGCCATCGCCCCTCCAGGGTCTCCGTCCTGAAGCCGGCATGTCAGCTGGAGAGACCCTCCTGGTCCTCCCCGGGCGACTCCACGGCCGGGCTCAGAGGGTCCGCTCAGCAGAGCTCAGGCTGCACAGCCGCCCTCTGGCTGCAGGGAGGGCTGAGAAAATACACGGATCACAGCGTTTTCAGCTTCTACACTGGGAGGTGGGCCTAGAAAGAGGGTGCAGCGGATGGTGGATCGGGGACTCCTGGGCCCGTCTGTTGGGGGGGGGCGGAGAGATGCTGGCACAGCGCAGAGACGAACGGGATGGAGGTGGCTGGCGGAGGGAGCAGCGAGTGGGGGGAACGGGAGGCGCGGGCGCTGACCCGTGGCATGAAAAGAGCTTCCGGTCGGAAGGAAGGGCGGAGGCCAGGACACCTTTGGGAGAAGGACGAGGCTGTTGGCATGGATGGGATGGCACCTGAGGGAGTGACAGTGCCAGGGGCTCAGGGAGGAAGGCAGTTCGGCTGTGACCCGAGGGCGGAGGCCGGCCTGCGGGCTCCCCGCTCCCCCGCTCCCCGACCGCCGGCCAGACGGAGCAGTTAGCGGGGTTCCTGGCGGGGACTCTGTGCCCGGGCAGCGAACGGCTCCGATTTCTCTGCGAGCTCGCAGCGGCCCAGCGTCCGACCGCTTTCCTGTGGGCTCCCCAGTCTCCCTCACGGAGAGGCTCTCCCTGGGGACCCCCTACCAAAGTCCAGGGCCAGGGCCGTGCTGCCTGGCCTCTGGGGACCCCTTGGGGCCTGCCCTGCTCATTTCTTCTGTGAGCCCTTTAGGCCGTTCCTGAAATTTCCGCCTTGCTTAGAAAGTAGTTCGGGTAGATGACATTTGCCACAGTTGTACCTTGTAACCTCTGCGCATTGGTCCCGATTCCACCGGCGGAACCACTGGACGCCGTCACGCCCCTGGGCCGTCCTTCGGTGCTGTGTGAACAGAGGATTCCCCGGGGAAGGAGAAGCCTTTACGTCCCGGGCACACAGGCAGTCCCTCCGGTCAGCGCCTGTGCCCGTATGCACGGTCTCAGGGTCAGCTCCACCCTGCGGGTCAACGCCGTGCCTCACAGGTGTCCCGCCCTGTTCTTACTGCGCACGCGTGCGGAGATGGGCACGCGCAGTTTTACCCGTCCCCTCTCCTTTTTCTGGGAGGTCACCTCTTTCCTGTTGCATGGGCTTCTCGTGGGCTGTCAACCTCTGCCTCCCGCCCTGTCCCCACTGCAGGGGTGGATGTGTGACCCAGGCTTGAACAGTCACATCACCTGCTACTGCGGACAACAGCTAAGCGTGTGACTGAAGCATCTTTCTCTGTGATTGGAATACCAAGATGTGTTCTTTGCCTGGGGGCCCTCGACTAAGACAGCACAAGCTTGGGGCCGTGACTGGCTTTTGTCCAGCCGTGAGGCCATGGGTGCTGGGACAGGAGGCCGGCCCCCAGAGGACCACAGAGCTCAGAGTGCAAAGAGGAAACGAGTCCCAATGACACCATCTGGATCCCTGGGACTAGCTCTGCCACAGCCAGTAAGGCTTCTTTCTGTTTAAGCTACTTGAATTGGGTATGAGCCCTGACTAGTAATAGCACTTTAAAAATTAGAATGAAAGGAACACACCTAATTGTGCCAAATAGGGAAAAGTAAATAAATGATCCCCGGTCCTATTTTTTAGATATGCAAAAAATGGTATCGAACCTTATACACTTATTTTCTGTGTGTGGCTGTGCGACTGTAAAATATGTTCCCACATCCCCCATGCAGCACGTGTGCCCTGTGTGACGTTTGCGGCCGCTCCTCCGTGCAGAGGTGGTCTAGCCTGTGACTTACTTGAGCGTTAGAATGCCTCCGACGAGATGTCTATGACTCTCGGAGGCTGTCCAGCTTGTCATTACTCTCAGAAGAGGGCCACGTGCGGACCAGGCTAGCTTCCTGGAGGATGAGGCCACAGGAAGACCAAGACGGCCCAGCCCATAGCCAGCCCCACTGCCAGGCATGTGACCAGGCGATGTGGCTTCCCGTCCAGCTCTCCTGCAAGCCCAACACAATAAAGTGAGTCTACGCCCGCAGAGGAACTGCTCCACTAACTCACAGAATCGCGAGAAACAATGTTTTAGTTGTTTTAAACCACTGAGTTTGGGGGAGATTAATTATACAGCGGAAACGGGAACATTGCGTTCTGCATTTTCCATATTAACAACTCCACGTTATTCAGATACTCATTAAGGTTCTTCCCGGTGCAATCATCAGAAACCAACCCTGGCCAGCTTAAAAAAAAGAGAAACGCATGAGAACGGTCCTGGCGATGGGGTGGGGAGACCTCAAGGAACAGACAGTAAGCTTGGGGAGGAGAAGTCAGGGCCACTGTGGGGATGTCAGCAGGGGTGGGGGGCACCGAGTGTCTCTCCAGTGAGCGGCTGGTAACGATCCAGGGATAATGACATCTGGACGACTACCAGTTCTCAGAACAGTGTGACCTGTCCCACTGGGCCGTGTCTACCACTGGATCATGTTCCTACGCTGGGGCGGGGACAGAACGCGGAGACAATTGAAAATGGTGACGCGGCGGAACCCCAGCATGGATGTTGGAGCGGGTGACCCAATGATGGCCTGGGCCTGCTTTTCAAGGGCTAAGCATGTTTTGGTTTTCCAGAACTTTTTCTTTCCAATCTCTTTGCAACTAATGTATCAAGGCTCCTTTTAAAAACCCGGAGTATGTGTGGGGCCGCTTCGGAAATTGCAACGGCGAAGGCAACTTTGTATCCTTCCGCAACTGCAGCTGAATGTCAAGGTTTCACGTGTTGATGGGTCTCAGAGAGGGCGCTGCAGCGGTTTTAGTAAACAGTTAAAAATGTTTGGTGGTGTAGACAAGGAAGGACCAGAGTGACAGGTGCTGTCAACACAGAGCGGATGGAATCAAGAGCCACTGCGTGCTCTTGGGATGGTTTCTGGGGAACACGACCAGCGCAGGTGAGTCAGGAAGGAACAGTGTCGCTGTCTGGGGGTCCGGGGGGGGGCGCTGCATGGTTCACAGGACGGGGGAGCAACTGCAGACGCTAAGCAGTGGTGACACCTCCTGCAGTGGTGGGTGCGTTGGCACCTTGGATGGGAACCGGGGACCCGCGCCTGATCCCCGGAGTTGGCCCACCGCCTGCGTCCCCGCGCTCTGCACCGAAGCAGCCGCCCCCACGGAGCCGGGGCCGGGAGCGCGCGGGGGCGGCGTCTGCTCCCGGGGCTGAGGCGGCGCCTTCGCCAGCGGCTGGCGCAGGAACGCGGGCCGCCGCGCCGTCGGCGACATCTTGCTCCGGAGAAAAGCGCGCGGTACCGCGGGCCGCTCCCGCTGCTGCGCCACACGCACGGAGGACGGGCCGGCGTAGCAGGAAGGAGGTAAGCCGCGGGCCGCCCCTCCCGGAAGGGCGCTCGGGGGACCCGGAGGCCACCGCGTACCCGAGCCCCCGCCCCCGCCCCTCCGCGGCCTCGCTCCTCCCGCCCATCCCGGCCGCCTTCCCACCGGGCCTGCAGCCTCGGGCGCCCCAGCTCCGGAGCGGCCCTCCGAGGGGACCCCGAGCCCCGCAGTGCGGGCTGCCACCGGGGAACCTCGCCCGGGCTCTCAGGACCCGGTCGCAAGGTGAGGCGGCTGGCGGCAGGGACCGCAAGGCCCTGCCCTTCCCCCGGCTGGCCACCGGCTCCCTCGCCCCGCCCCTCGCCCCGCCCCGTCCCGCCATAGCCCCGCCCATCGCCCCCGCTCACCCCTGTCATAGCCCCGCCCCTGCCATAGCCCCGCCTCGTCATAACCCCGCCCAGCCCCGCCCCGCCCTAGCCCCGCCCCCACCTGCCCCGCCGGGCGGGGCTCCGGGTTTAAACGTCGCGGCGGGCCGGGCGGCCGGAGGGGCGGGGCGGGTCTCTGTGTCGTGTCCGGTCCCGCAGGCGGCGGCGGCGCGGAACGGCGGGCACTCGGGCCGGCGGGCGAAACCATGTCCCCGGGCAGCGGGGCGAAGAGCGAGTACATGAAGCGCTACCGGGAGCCGCGCTGGGACGAGTACGCGCCGTGCTACCGCGAGCTGCTGCACTACCGCCTGGGCCGCCGGCTGCTCGAGCAGGCGCACGCGCCCTGGCTCTGGGACGACTGGGGCCCGGCCGGCGCCTCGGACGACTCGGCGTCGTCGGCGTCGTCGGGCGCCGGGAGCCCCGCGCCCCAGGGCGCCCCGGAGTCGCCGCCGCCGCCGCCGCCCGCGGACCCCGCGGCGCGCGAGGAGCCGACACGGCGGGCGCGCGGGCCCCCGGAGGAGCAGGCCGCGCAGGCCGCGTCTGAGCCAGGTACCGGGCCGGGGGCTGCTCGGGGGCCGGGGGCTGCGCCGCGCTGTCCTCTCGCCCTGTCCTCTCTCCTGCCGGCGGCGCTGGTCAAGGCCCGGGTCGGCCGGCCGCCGCCTCCCCGTTTATGTCCGTAATCTGGCGGCTCCGGGGTCAGCTGTGACACGGCCGAGGCGCCGTGGGCGCGGCCCGGGTCTCCACGCGGGGACGGAGGTGGCCTTGCTGGCCACCGACCACCGTTCGGCCCTCGGCGCCCACCGCTGTGTGCGCAGGGCGGCTTTCCTCCGGCTCTCGGGGTGACCCGGGGCGCCAGGGGCCACCGGGACAGGCTTTCGCCCGGAGAATGGGGCCGTTGTTTTCCGTGGACCCCCGGGCCTCGCCGCGCTGTCCCTACAGAGTGTTCAGCTTTCGTTTACGCAGACGGTTGCGTAACTCCGGGCCGGGGGAGGACGTCCCCGTGAGTGTCGCGGCCCCGCGGCCTCTTGCCCACCCTCGCATCCGAAGGCCCCGTCCTCGCGTCGCGCCGCCTGCGGGCGGAGCAGGACCTGGGAAGTGGCCCCGGGTGCTGGGCCGCCGCCGGGGCGGCCGGGCCCCACGCGTGGCTCCTGCCCACAGGGTCGCCGAGTGGGGTCCCCAGCACGCGAGGCGCGAGCATGGCCGCTGGTGCTAAGGGCCACCTCGGATACGGGGGAACAGTGTCTCCTTCCTTCCACCCCGGCCCGACACCATGGGGGAGTCACTCGATTTTAAAGAGGCTCTAATGAGAAAAGTGACTGACATTTATTGAGAGCTTATTACACACCCAGTTACTGATCTTAGAATGTGTGTTTTCTCCTTCGACGTGTGAGACAGTTCTAAGAGGCAGGACCATGGTTTTTGTTCGGCTTGTAGATGAAGACGTGGAAGCTCAGGGTAAATGACCAGAATCCCAGAGGCGGGGCGGGCGGACATTCCGCTGGAGCCAGGCCGCTTTGCCCTTGCCACACTGTTCCGCGTGGGTGTGGCTCCGTCCTCCTCCCCGTGGTCCCTGTGAGCTGCCACCGACTCCTGGCCGTCTCGCTCCCGTGGTCCCTGCCGGGACCCGGGATGTCAGCCGTGGGCGGGTAGGGGGCACCCCGTCCCCTTTACCCTGTGGGCACTGACCTGCCGTGGAGTTGGGCGACACACACTATCAGACTGGATGGGCTTTCTCGGCCACTCTCCCCTTTCGTTGTTTGCGAGGACCGGTCTGTGTGTGCGCGCGCACGCGTGCGTGTGTCTGCGTGTCCACGTGTGCGTGTGTCCGTGTGTGCGCGTGTGCGTGTCCACGTGTCCGTGTGTCCGTGTGTGCGCGTGTCAGTAGTTTTCAGACCGCACTGTGGTGTTGGCGAGGCCTGCGTTTGCCTGAGTTTGCCTGAGTTCGTGACTGGTGTGCTCTCCTTAGGGACACTACCCTGTCTGGTGGCTAAGGTCAGTGAAGCCCCGTCTGGTGGCTAAGGTCAGTGAAGCCCCGTCTGGTGGCTAAGGTCAGTGAAGCCTTGTCCGCGCGTCTCCGGTTTAGGCATCCTGCTTCCAGCCCTCCGGGTGGCAGCCGGTGGATGCCTGTCCGGGGACTGGGGTACCCTCGTTTCTAAGTGGGCGGTTACATGTGCTAGAACCATGTGCACTCCTGAGAGTGTGCAGAACAGAAACATGTAGTTCTTGTTTCTGCCGAAGCTGCCACACGCGCACGCACACGCACAGACGCACGCGCGCGCGCACACACGCGCCCTGCGTTGTTTGCCACAGTCCCTCCTCTGTCTTCACGACACAACCAGCGCATCGGGGTCACTGCCGCTCGCCGCCTTAGGACGTCCCTCCCAAGGCCTCTCACCTACTCGCTGTGTCCTGCTGGCTGCTGCCCAGCTGTGTCTTGGGAGGCCCCTCGGCCACCTCTCCAGGGGCTCCCTGCTTCTCCCTTGGGTGGGAGGCTCTGTGCGGTGGCTTTCACAGCATCATCTTTCTTGGTTTGCCACCTCCTGGTGGCGCTCGCCTTCCAGTAGCTTCCTGAGAAAGGCTGTCTGAAAGCTGAGTTTTCTGAGAACCTGCCTGAGGGAAGATGGCGGGCCTGCCGGGTTTGACGTCATTGTCTCTGGGGACCCGGAGGTGATGCTGGACTGTGCTGTAGCCTCTGGGGTTGCTGTCACCGCCCAGCATCTGATTCTTGATGCTTTGCAGATAGCATGTCCCCCCTTGGGAAACCGGGCTCCTCTCTTTGGCCTTTGAGCTCTGAAATTTCTCCCGGCTCTGGGTCTGTTTCCCTCCGCTGTGCTCGGTGGGTCCTTGTGGTCAAACTGACGTTTTGTAATTCTGGGAAGTTTTCTTGAATTTTTCTTTCTTTTCCCATGTTCCTTTCTTTCTGGACTTCTTAGTTGGATGTTAGACTTTGTGAATTTATTCTCTAATCCCCACCCCAGTTCCCATCTGTGTTTTCCTTCTGTTTTTCTGGGCGATATTCTAAACTTTATCTTCCAACTCTTCTATGACACTTTTCGTTCGCGGGCTTATTTTCGTTGAATTTCAGAGCTCTTGAATTGTGTTCTGATCTTCCTCCTTCCTCCCCTCCCCCATCCTTCCCTTTCTCTTTTCTTCTCTTAAAAAAAAAAATAGAATTTAGTTCCTGATTCGTGCAGATGGCATCCTGTCTTGCCGAGGATATTACTAGAAGTTTCTGTCCATTTTATTCTCCCCGCGTGTTTCTCCAGCACAGACTGTTTCCCCTCCTGCCCGCTTCTGTTTCTTTTTGCTTGCAATCCCGTATTTCGTTTTGGAAAATTTTCTCAAATGTCTATCGATTCTCCCTTAAGAGATGGTACTGGCAAACTGGGAAGTCCCCTGCGGGCTGTGGGGTAGGCGTGCTTTTGAAGAGATTGCTTTTTTTTTTTTTGCCAGGTTTTTAAAAAATAGCATCCTGTTCTTGGATTCCTTCCCTCCCCCGCAATAAAGCTATAAATGTCCCCGAGAGCTCTCCCCTGCTCCTGGCCTAGTTTTTTGCTGGATGTCTGTCTCTCTTGCTGGAGGCGCTCATGCGCTTGCTCTCAGCCCATCTGCTGCTACTTACGCGTGAGGCTTGGAGAGCTTTGAGGGGCGCTGTCCGTGGAGCGCGGTTGACTGTGACCGGGTGAGGACCGCTGTCTTCCGGTTGGCTTCTCTGACAGCGCTCCCTGCCTGGGACGGCGCTCGCCTGGCTGTCCCCATGCCGGGAGCAGCATCGGGGAGGGCGGGAGGGACGTGCTCCTTGCCTTGTAACCTGTTTCCAGGAAGCTGTCACCCCCTGCACCCTTCTCCAGAGTAACCCACATGCTCCCAGGATGGGAGGGACGATCACCTGCCACATGGACCAGAGGAAAGACTGCAAAACAGAATCACCCTGAACCTCCAGCACTTGAGTCTTATCGCTCATGGCTTCTGGGGGCAGAGCGTGGCCGGGCGCAGGGTGTGCCTTGTCTCTGTTCCATGCTGTCCGTGGCCTCAGCGGGAAGCTCTGGATACTAGGATGCCCAGGACACCTTCGGGTGCCTGGCCTTTCCGGTGACAGGCCGGCCGGCCCCCGAGGCTGGGCGTCCCTGGGAGAGCTGTGTGCTGGAGGGCGGCTCCTCCTGACTTAGCGCAGGGAGGCACCACGCCCCCCGCACCCCACTCCGCGCTCGCAAAGCGTGCTGAGCTCAAGGGGAAGAGGCAGCCACCCAGCTCTCGACCAGCCTGCTTGCTGTCACACTGTCAGGGGAGCCTGCGGGCTGTGGCACCCGTGACGCTGGGGCTTTGGCAGAGGCGATCCGCTGCACTGGCCTTCCGGGGAGTCGGGGGCCCCTGACTCCGGCTTTCTGGGGTTCGTCCTCGTCCTGTGGGCCCCGCTCTGGCAGGGGGTAGGAGTCACATCCCACGCGGCTCTGCGGGGCCACTGCTGCCCCATCAGCCACTCCCAATCCTCCAAAATCCGATGGATACTTTTGTCTGGTGTCGTCGCCTCCCTTGCTCCTTGTCCGGTGGCCTTATACCGTTTCCCCGGCACTTAGTAGGGGCGCGGGAAGGAGGGGCGTGTGGTCTGCACATTCAGCCCGCACCCCCTCGCTTTTTATTTTCATTTCCCCTCGATCGGTGTCCCAGAGGCCTGTGAACTCTTCTAGGCTCTGGGTTTTCTTTGTGCGTGGCGTGCTGTCGTGTCGGCGCCGGCTGCTGGTGACCCTGGGAGTGGGGGACATCCGGGATCCCGTCCCCAACAGCCCCGCTCAGCTCCTGCAGACCCAGCCGCGGCTTTGACGGAGTCAGTCTGGCTCGCGTTCGCTCTCCTTTCTGTTATGTGGCGTCGTTAATTCGTGATCGTTTTCCCCTTACTCTCATTTTTGGTGAGTTAATTTTCTAGTTTTTTAAGATGGAGGCTTATTATTGATTTTTCCCCTTGCCTTTCTTTTTTGATATACTGATTTTAAGGCTATGAATTTCCTTCTGATTACCGCTTTAGCTGCACTGCGCAAGTTGTGTTATATAGAATTTTTATTCACATAAGCACATTTTGTAATTTTCATTGATTTTTAAAATACAAAAAAATTACTAAATTGAACATTTATGTATAATACACAAATTAGGAAACATTCATCTTTAAGAAACAAACTAAATACCAAAAAGCTCCTATAAACATTGTGTTTAGGAAACTTTAGAAACATTTCAAATAAGATCGGGATTAAGACTGGAGAGGCCTCCAGCACCGCTACGCT
Organism: Pteropus medius; assembly: GCF_902729225.1. NCBI lineage: Eukaryota > Metazoa > Chordata > Mammalia > Chiroptera > Pteropodidae > Pteropus > Pteropus medius. The sequence continues at coordinate 24,049 of NW_024349143.1, read as the reverse complement.
TTTCTTATTTAAAAAAATTGTGGTAAAACATACACAACACAGTTTTCCTATTTCAGTCATTTTTAAGTGTACAGCTCTGTGGTGCTGAGTACGTTCACGCCGTCGTGTGCATGTGGTTTGTTTTTGACCCACGCATTATTTAGAAATGTTTTTAAATTTCAGAACTGGAGATTTTTCAGTTATTTTGTTGCTGTCTCTATCATGATTACACTGTAGTTAGAAGACATTCTACGTGACTTCAGTTTTATATATATTAAGATTGCTTTATGGCTTTGGATATGTACGTTCTTATAAATGGTCCACGTATGCTCGGCGACGTTGTGTATTCTGCAGTTGTCAGGTGCAGTGTCCTGTGTGTATACGTCAACATGTATCTGTTAGGCCAGGTGTGTTAATTCCGCAGCTTTAGTGAAACTTTCTGTGCCAGTGGACACGCTCCCTGTTCACACCGTCCCCACACAGGAGCCACCAGCCACTGTTGCTTACTGAGGACTTGAACTCTGACTAGTGCAACCGAGGAACTGGATTTTTGCTTTTATTTCATTTAAACTTATATTCGATGGCCACATGTGGTTAGTAGCTTTTGTAGTGGGCAGCACAGTCCTGAACAGAGACTGAATTTGTCTCTGTCTCAGTGACCTCCCAGTTGCCGAGAGAGGCGGTAACATGACAGCGACACTGGGTTTGTCCGGAAATGTCTTGAAACTTCACCCTTTGGAATAGGTTTTGAAACAGACACACGCACTTGTCTCGAAGCGGGCACTGTTTCGGGAGTTTATAAAGGTTCGTGGTGAGTTCTGTCTCCCTGTCCTCCTCCTCTCTCGTCTCCTGCTGACGCACATGTTTTGGGGCTTGTCTTCTTTCTCGAAGCACGGAGGGCCAGACGGTTTTGTAATCTGTAAGTGACAATTCCGTCATCTCAGGTCTGCTGCCCCCGCTGGCCCTTCCCATTGTCTTCTGTCCTGTATACCTGGTCACCTCGCGGCACACTCAAAATTGTGTCTGAGAGGTTTTTGTAGGAATAATTTGAGGCCTACAGTCTCCAGAGAGATTTTAGTTTCTTGTGTCGGGCGCCTGTGGATATTCAGTTTTTAATGTCACTCTTTCCAGTCACCCGTGGTGGGACGGTTGGCCCAGTGGCCCACGGGCGCCAGAACTGGGACTCTCCATTCCGTTCAGTCTGACCCCAGGCTCCGCTCTGTCACCCGCGGGCCAGCCCGGCAGCCCGCGCCGCGCCCCGGCGCTGGCCCTGCCCGCCTCCCTGCGGGGCCTGGCACGGTTCGTCCCGGGTTCTCTCCTCTGACGCTCTTTCCGCGGCGCCTGCCCCGGTTCGTCATCCGCTCTTCTCCCTGGTCTGTTGCGGGCCTTGGGCTGCGTCCTCCGCCCGCTCAGGGAGTAAGGAGTCCCGGGGGTCGGACTCCGCACCTGCGTCGCCGCACCCCTGAGCCTGATCCGCCTGCTCGCTCCCCACCTTCTCCCGAGCCCCTGAGGACGCCCCGCTTTTGCCGGCAGCTGTTTCAGGAGCATCGCCCCCTCCCCCTCCCCCGATCCCCACCCCTGACCCCGCCCCCGCCAGGCTCCTGTCCCTCACCCTGCGCGGGCCTGTCACAGGGTCGCGTCTGTGTCCGCAGGGCGCGCGGCGTGGCTGCTGCGCGTGCGCTGGCCGGTCCCTCGCCGCGTGCCGCCGGGCGGGCCGCTCGCGGAGGCCTTGTCGCTCCGCACCCTCGGGGTCACCGCCCGCCGGTCAGGCGGCGTGTCGCCCACGATGCCCGGGGGACTCTGAGCGTCTGCCAGGCTTGGCGAGCAGCCTTTTGGCCCTTTCTGCCGTCCACCCTGCCATCACCCACGGTGACCCCGTGGACTCTGCCCAGCTTTGTGATGGAAGCCGTCCTTCGCGCGGCAGCTGGAGGCCTGTCCCTAAAGTGCGGAGAACCTGCCAACCCCCAGCTTGGACTGCTTCCTCGAGCCTTGGTCCCAGGCTAAGGGGAGCTGCCCAGCTCGGCGTGGGGTGTCTCCCTGCCCGCTGCCTGCTCCGCGCCTTGGACCCCAGCAGGTGCGCTTGTCCTGCGAACTCCTCCTGTTCCCTCGCTGTCCAGGCCTCTGAAGGCCGCCCCTGCCCCTGGCGTCCTCCCGGTCCTCTGGCTTGCCCCCGGGGGCCTTGAAGCTGTCCCTGCGCTCCTTCCTGGAGGCCCTGGGGCGACCGGAGGGCGCGGGGCGGAGGGACTGGTCCGCTTGAAGTCCCCTCCCACCGTTTCAGCTCCAGCCACCCCTGTCGTCGTGGCCCCTGGCGCCCCCCCCATCCAGGGAGGAGCGGGTGGGCGGGGCCGACGCGCCGCTCGGGCAGATGTTTGAGCGACCAGTGGCACTAGGTTCTCAGGGTGGCGGAAGGCGGGCGTCCCGCACCGCGGCTCTGGAGGTGCCTGGCGGTGCGGGTGTCAGGCCGGGGGTGGGACTGCCGTCTCTTCCTGTGCGCTTAGCGGTAAGTGGCGGAGACGAGCGACAGCTGGTCCGTCGAGGCCCCGCAGGCGCCCGGAGGAGGCGAGGAGGCATCCGGGAGCGGCACCTGGAGCTCCGTTCCCCAGCATCTGATGGGGGGAGGGTGGTCCCTAAGACCCAACAGGGTCTGGGTGCTGAGGAGTGCTCTGAATGTGTGTTTAGGCTGCTATGAAAACGGCTCCCAAAGGGCGTAAACACAATAATATAACTTTTACCAAAAATAAAGGGTTTCTAAGAAATAATGGATGGCACGATTGTACAAGGTAATTAGGACAGCAGTGTGTTGGAATGTGTCCTTGGTACCCGGTGTTCACTCGGCCGGCAGCCCCACTCCTGCTGGGGTTCCCAGCTCTAAGGACAGAACTTAGGGCAGTGGGAGTGGGGAGTGGGGACTGGGCCCGAGTCCTGTAGCCACTTCTGTCGCAGGTGGAGGGGAGGCCCTTGGAGCAGGGGCTCCCATCTAGCTCTTCAAACTGGGGTGCACGACTGTGCACCGAGCCAGTGAGCACACCCTGCTGTGACTGGGGGCCTTTCAAGTTCAGGTCACCAGCTAGCTCTACGAGTAGCACGTCCTATAATTGTGGGACATCGAGAAGGGATGGCTTTCATCCGGGCATTCGGGTAACTGAGAAACCAACCTCGTGCACCTGCTGATGAGCACAAACCCAGGTCTTCCCTGAGGCTGGGCGTCGGGACGACTGGACTTCTGGGTACAGTGGACAAAGCCAGCGGCCACCATGTGCCTTTGATGTGTACTTGAGATGCTTAATCTTAGAATGTGAGTGACAGTAGTTGCTTTTGAATGAGCTTAGTTCAGTGTTGCTGTGTTGGTTGTTGATTTAAAGATGGGTTACACTGTTTCAAAATTATTATACTAACTTGTTTCCGCATTTCTGCTTTAAGTGAAACTTGTGAATTGAACCTAAGTGAAAGTGTTACTGATTTAATTAGGTGTTGTGTATTTTTCAACTCAAATACTTAAAGTTACTCTATGTAAGCCTGATTTTAAAGCACTTTGATCTTGTTGTGTCTCTTTTTTCGAAAGCATCACCAGTGAAAGATGGCAAAGAAAACCCTGAGCAGCAGCAGCAGGTCGGGACGAAAGAGACCAACGATTTACCCAGCGGCTGCGAGCCTGGACCCCGGCCCAGCGCCTCGTCTGCTGGAGGAGCCAGGAGGGCTGTCAGGAGCCCGCAAAGATCGTCCAGCAAAATCAGGCAGAAGAAGCATCCATTTGCTCTGTATGGCTGGGGGGAAAGACAGACGGACACGGGGAGCCAAAAGACTCACAATGTCTGCGCGTCCGCCCCGGTGCATGAGGTGAGTCTGCGTGCAGCCCCCCTGCCCCTGGGAGGGGGGGCTCGGGCTGCGTCCCTGTCGCCGGGTGGCACACCCTGTGGTCACTGGGAGGTCTCGGGGGCTGGTACAGGGGTTGAGGGAAACCAGGAGTGGGCATCTGATCAGCCAGCAGGGGGAGCCCAGAAGTGGGCCGCAGGATGGGCAGGTCCCTGAAGGGGTTCAAAGCACTGAGCTGGGTGAGCAAGCGGCCAGAGTCGGGGTCCTCGCGTCCCGGGGTCCCTGGGGCCGGCGGCAGCCGTCTGGGTTTGCCGCTGGCTCCTCGAGAGTCTCCAGTTCCCCCGCTTTGATAACTGGCATTTCCTCGACTCCTGTTACCGGTTTGTCCGCCCAACCGCTTTCCCTGTCGCTCTTGTCGTCTGCCCTGCACGCCCCTTCGCTCCTGGAGGAAGTTTGAATGACCGATTCTGCTCAGACCAGCCTCAGCCTTTTCCTCCCAGGGCTGAGCTTCCCTGTGACTCAGTCCCGGCTCATCCCTGTTCCCCGTCCTGAGAACGTGCCACGCGGGGTCCTCACGTGTAGAGACACAAAGCAGCTACATGTGTTCGCGCTGATACTATTACATCAGCCTGAGAGGCAGAAAGCGCAGGCTGTGGATTCTGATTACACACTGATCACATTTTTACTGAGCAGATGGTGTCATTCAGAGGGATATTTGAGACCGCGGAGCCGTGCTTTAACCCAGGGCCTCGGGCTGTCCCACGGGATTGAGTTTCCCAGGCTCATCTGTCGTGTGAAATGTCTCAGGTGGCAGAACCCCTTGGGAATTTTTTAGTATTTTGCTGTTAAGCATTTGACGCCCTTTAGCGGAAATTTTAGCCATGCTTGATGCTAAGCGGGTCCCGTCACCCCCCGAGCCAGTTTCCGGAGGCTCATGTGGATTAGACACTCGCCATTGGTGGTGGGCGGTCAGCGCGGCGGCCGCTCTGTCGCTCGGTGTCTGCGTCACCGACAGTGGGTCAGCCACAGACCCGGGCATGGCTTTCTCCGCAGAGCCGACGGCGGGGAGCTTGGGCCCGATCCGCCGGGCTCCCGGTGACCCGGGGCGGCCTCACTGCAAATATCCTTGAGAGTCGCCCAGAAGCCACGCCAGCTTTTGTGCCTTTGTCTTTGAACCCGCCCTAGATTCACGCGTCAGCGCTGCGCGCCCAGAGCAGGAGACAGGCCGAGAAGCGGCGGCTGGCGGCCCGGAGGCAGCGGGCGCACTCGGCGGACGCGGGGCGGGGCAGGGGGGCCGGGCCGCCCTCCGCGGAGAGCCCCTGGGTGACCGAGTACATGAGGTGCTACTCGGCTCGCGCCTAGGGGGCGCCGCGGCCTCCTGAGAAGTGTCGCCGCAGGAAGACAGCAGGACGCGACGGGGACGTCAAAGACCAGCGTCGGTTTACAGAACCAGGGCGTTTCCACAAGATCGTCCTGTTTTACTGAATGCTGGTCGCGCTGCTCGGCAGTAGGTCGAAGCCACAGACGTTTGGTCATTTGTGAAGACGATGCCCCAGGTCTTCGGTGTTCTTCTGAGGGTTTGTTTGAAGCACCCTTCTGTTCTAAGATGTCGTCACCAGATGCCTTTAAGCGGCCGCCGATGCTCGACACTCAGCATCTTTCCACTTGTCCAGGCCCGTTTCGTCCCGTCCTGGGTCACGTCTCAGGTTCCGTAGCGGTGAGGTCATGTCACAGCCCACAGCACGAGGCTCGTTTTCCTCCTGATGGTTCTGTGAGAGGTTCTCAGGCCCACGGAGAGCGACACGGACACCGAGTGACACCGACGACGCCCAGCCCCTGCACGGCGAGGCGAGGCCTTGGTCGTTTCTGAAAAGCTAAACCCACTTGTGTTCCACGGCTCGCGATGCTTCGGACACGCCGAGGCTGGACGGGGGCCGTCTCCGCTCCCGGTCGCCCCCAGGCGGCCCCGGTCACCAGTCAGCGTCCGGCTGTAGCTGGGGGGGTCCCCAACGCACTGTTCACAGGGGCGATCTGTCTTCTGAGTCACTCGTTTTTTATTGCGAGATGTTTTTAGAACACAAAGCGAGGGGTCGGCCCCGCGCTGCTGGCCCACGTCTGCCCACTGTGGCCTCTGCCTCTTGCGTCTAAGCTGGCAGTGACTTCACAGCTTACCTGACATTTCACTTCATAAAACCGAGATCGTCTTGCTCACGGGTACGAGGGACGAATGTTGCCACGCACGTTAGGGATGTAAGCCACCCCGACTTCCTCCGCTGTCTCCCCCCAGAGCTCCCGAGGCCGTGACCTTGGGCGCACCCAGACTTCAGACTAGCGTACGTGGCTGCCCGGCTCGGGCTTATTCAGAACCAGGTGTGAGCGGTGGCTGTGCACAGATGCCAGCGCTCCGACGAGGTGCCCTCCGGTGACAGGATCTGGGGACAGGATCAACGGCTGAGAAGCGGGCTCCCCCCGGGAGGCAGGAAGGGCGAGCACCGGACTGGAGAGAAAGAGGACAAAGGGGGCTGCACGGCCATCTCTCCTGGCTGACGGCGGGGACCATTACCCCGTTTGGGGTCGATGTGAGGCTGAGCGTTTCCTCGGCGTTTTTACTCTGGGTCTTTGAAGTATCACGGTCAGTTTTTAGAACACGAGCACGTTTTATTCCACATAAAATCTTCACATAGCGTCATCTACGACTGAAGCTTTGAAAACTCAGCGAAGAACTGTGAGCTTTAAAAAAAGACTTTAAATGTTTCGCGTCTCGAGGCGAAGCGCTTTAGGAGAGGGCCGTCCTAGTCGGCGGGTGCATAGTGACAGGAGGTCCTGTACGCTGTCCAAAGCAACCTCGGCCGTGACCCTGGTGACTTTTGCTGGCACTGTTTTTAAAGTCCTTAAACATTGCACATACCTTAAGGGTTACATTATTGCAGCAGGTGGACAGTGTAGCCACCTGTGAAAGCTGTCCCTTCAGCCACGCCTGCTGGTCAGCGGGCCACCCAGCTGAACGGCCGCCTTGCACCGGACGACCTGAGGAAGGGGCCTGGGGTTGCTCGGGCCACACGCAGACAGGCGCCTCTGAAACCTGCTCCCTCTGGGCTCCGAACAGGCCCAGCTCCCCTTGAAAACATGTCCCTGAGCACTCCAGACACAGCCCTGGAAAAGCCCGGAACGCGATCTCGGCCATTTACCCCTTACACAGAGGACAGATGAAGGTGTGTAAAGTGCTTGTGGTGTGCATGAACAATAAATCTGCGTGAACGCGCTGAGTCCCTGTCCTGTGTCCCGTCGTTGGTGGGCGAGGGTTTCTTTCTCTTCAGCGGTGACTGTTACCTTTCGAGCCTATGAAATGAAGTTGTAATGATTCGATGGTCTCGCCCTTCCCTTCTCCCTCCAGAAACTGGATGTTTGTGATCGTGTCGCCATCCATTTTTTTTTTTATGGTGACATTGGTTAACGAAATCCTTAACTAACGATAAGGCATGTATATATTTACACTGTGCGTTCACCTCCCATAGTGAGATTTCTTCCTGTCACCACATATGCATCCTCGTTCTCGGGACAACTCGCAAGACAGCGAGATAGTTTAAAACGGCCTTTCGTGCCGCAGAGGTGGAAACGACTTGAGAAGCCAGTGATATTTAGAATAGAGAATAAAATCGTGGCTACATAAGACTCTTTACATTTTTGGGTTTTAAGCTCTTAAGACAACGTGTCGTGAATGTGGTTCTGTTGTTTTTCTGAAAAGCAGTGACAGAGCATTGAGTGCCATTCGCGCCGCTGGCGTGGCGTGACCGACAAGTGCACAGGAATCAATTCTCCCTTTTCCACCCCAAAAGACCGCTGCCACTTGGCACCAGCCGGCACCTCCGCTTGTATGTAGCCCGCCCCCCGTGAACTTTCTAGGCACATATGAATGTTGTGCTCACCACATAGCGGGCACACGCTTATGCCACTTCGTATGGATTAGCTTTGTCACCTGTGTGCTAGGTCACGCGAACTCAGCTGACGCACTTGCACTATTTGAGTGACCGGAAATCGTTACATCCCAAACACAAAACTGTGCGGTTTGCAGGTTCACGAAACCTTCGGTGTGTTTTCCTCCCCGTTTAAGTCGATGATGCGGGTCCGGGCACAGGTGGCCTTTCTGCGTGGCATTTCACAGCCCTCGCCGTTTACGATGTTCTAAGGTATCATTGGCAAAGAGGGAGACGGGCGAAGCGGGTCTTAGAAGTAAACGCTTTTCTCGTCGACTGCTTCAGTAAAATGTCGCGTGGTGGACAATTTTTACATTTCACTGGACTAGATTTAAAAAACGGTGCTGATTTATAAAGCTTGATTCTGTATGGGTTCGGTACCCAACTGCTAACGCCTGACTCATCAAAATGTGAGCTGGAGATTTCAAAACGTTTGCCTTTGAGATGGGTTTCCAGACAGCGGGATGAGCAGGGGCGGGGCGGGGGGTTCCTTTGGCTTACCATGGAGCCGCAGAGGCCTGAGCCTCTGGTGGGGGCTGGGGGGACTCGGGGAGTGGGGACTCGGAGGTGGGGTGACTGGGACTGGGGGGACCCGTGGCACCTGTAAATGGGAGCGTCCACGGCGAGGTCTGCGGGGCCTGTAGTTGTGCTGCCACTGACTCCAGTGGCGAAACTGGGTCCTCTGCAGGGCGTCCCCGGGAGCCGCCCTTTGTCCTTGGACCCCTCGGCTTCGCCAGCTGCTGGGCGCAGGGGAGCTGAAGCAGGGTCTCACACGGTGCCCTGCGAGGCTGGGAGCTCCCACCTGGTGGGCACAGTGTGGCCTGGGGGGGAGGGGACGCAGCCATGACAGCCGTCGTCCCCCTTCTGTGCTCAGTCTTGGGCCTTTGTCCCACTGCTGTTGGCTTCTGAGCCCTGTCCCAGACCTGCCTTCTTTCTGGGTAGCTGTCCTACTGTTGATCTTTGCTGGGGGCAGAGGCTGGGGTCTGTTATGTCTCCATCTTGATGAGTGACCTGAAACAGGGCTCCAGGAACTGTGAGAGTCCCTCCTAGAAAGGAGGGTTTAGCAGGGTCACATGGCCACCTTGTGAGAATTTTGCAAACAAGGATCTTGCGGTGGCTGGGCTAGATCCACAGGCCCCTTAGGGAGACCTGGCGATGCGACCGACTGGTCCTCTGTCCTTCCCACAGCACTGGAGCCCTGCGGGCCAGGCTCTGGGCCCACAGAAGGCAGCCCTGTCCTGGGGAGGTCTTCACCCAACAGGGACACGAGCTTAGGCAGGAAGGATGGGGCAGAGCCTGGCATCGAGTGGACGGGGGTTGGAGAAGCTTCCAGCACAGACGTGAGGAAGGGGGTGCAAAGGCAGAGAGGCCACGAGGAAGCCGGGGGCCAGGGGCACGCACGGACGGAGCAGCACTGTCCCCAGGGGCACGCACAGCGCGAGGGTGTGTGCCTGCATTTCCGGCCAGTGACCAGTATGACCAGTATGACGGCCTCTCCGGAAGAGGGAATGGCGTGGCGGCTTGCCCTGAGTGGATGATGGGGGCTCAAGGGCTCCCACCCAACGCGGAAATTAGCTCCTTACTCTCCGCCGTCAGTAGGTCCCTAAATATTTAGAGAACGTGATTATTTCCACGGCAATTTGGAATGTAAAATACTCAGACATTTAGCGTTTGTTTCCTTAATGCTAGTTTCCTTTAAAATGAAATGTACACGTGATGTCAGGAGTTTGAGGAAGGAGCTCGGAGCGCAGGGCCCTTCGCGGTCGGTCCCCACAGCGGCCAGGGTGGCGTCGCCGCAGGAGAGGGCATGTCGCGATGACCGCGCCCCTCGGCGAGCTCGCGCTCCAGACGCAGGCGCTGGAGTGGGGTGCGTTCTCCATCACGGGACAAGGACACCGGACGATGTCCATTAAGTGTGCCTCGTGTCATGACAGCGGCAGGGGTGACACTGCCACATGTGACAACCGGACAGCAAGGGCACCAACCACACGGTGGCCACATGGCTGTGGGTGGCAGGCTGCCTGCCCTGGGGTCCCTGCTGGAAGCATGACTGTCCCCTGGGCTGAGGGATGGCAGCTGGCACCACCGGCCACAGGCTGGGGCATCACCCCGATTGGACTGTACACAGCACGTGCATTTCGCTTTTCAACACGTGCCAGGAAACCAACTTGGTACAACCACCAGATACGAAAGCAACCATTTTGGCTTCGTGACAGTATCTTTAAGAAGTTCCCAATGGTCCGATGCCTATGCAAATTAAAAATACATACTGTCGGAGATGCATCTTGAACTACTTTTGGGTGAAATGACAGATGCCTTGGATGTTCCCAAATTTAGAGCATAAAAAGCCGGGGCAAAGGGAAATAAACGAGCTTGGCACGATGCAGGCTGGGGAAGCGGCCGGTGCTACCGTCTGCACACGCGCGTCTGAAAACCTCCAGAGAGAAAAAACAAAACATAAAGGCCACTTCAGAAGAAACACACGGGCTCCCTGATGGCGTGACTTTGCAGCCGCGAGCGTGTCCCCGACCTCGGCGTGGCGGCCGACAGCCCTGCAGCGCACGCCTGCCTGGGACCGGCGCGTTCTGGAGGCTGCACTGGCAGCCGATGGAGCTCCAGGGGCCGTGGGGACCTCGGATTCACGCCCAGATGGCCGGAGGCGCAGGTGACAGCCTGGACCTACGGCTGGCATCCGACGTGTGTGCTGGGACGGCGGACCAAGCCCCCAGCCTGTGTGTGGGGTCCGGCCCTGTCGCCTGGAGTGTCACAGCTGAACCGCAGGACACCCCGCTGTCTGAAGAGCCGGGACCGGCTAGTGGTGCACACGGGGCACTGACCGACCTCGCCCCGTCACGTCTCCTAACGGCCTTGAGTAAGAGCCATCACACTCTGGGCCTCCAGCAACTTTTATTGGTCAAAGAACGTGGAATTTATACGCAGTACTTATGGTTGCATTAACAGGCTCATTTATAAACCGACTTAACATTTGTCTTATTTAGAGATTCTTCTTTTTGAATACACTGGAGTGGCGGAGTGGACATGCCCCTAGCCCATGCAGAAAGCTGTCCCCGCGTGAGCAGCCTGCAAAACCGTCGCAGATGAGACACCGAGCGACACACCCTTCCAGCAACGTCCAGGGAACAGCCGAGTCTGAGAATCTGCCTCATATTCTAACGTCTCAAATAAAACACTCGAGGCTTTTTAAAAGCAAATTAAAGTAACTAAAGCGGACACAGACTGATGTTTCTCTCGAGTTACTCCTCAGGGTTTGTGCCCCTTGTGCTCTGTTGAGGAAAATAAAGAGCCAAGAACGGGCAGTTTCGGACTGACGGGCAGTGACGTTGACCCCCAGGCGCCGCTGGGCACAGTGGAAGCACACGTACGGGCGAGGTGGGCAATGCTTTTACACTTTCAGCCTTAAATAAGGCTGTATTTCAATCTTAAAGCAAAGTTCAATTTACATATTTTTTGGATTGACATTTTAAAACATCGGAACAAGTCTTTGCAATACAGTAGATGTTACAGTTCGATCGACCTCCCGTGAATTAAAAACATGTTGACTTGATAACCGTGCTGAGGCATTGCGTATCCTGCAGAAGCTGCACAGAAATGTCCTGGTGGCGTCCATTCTCCGTCAGCGCGATTCAGCGGGTTCTTGAAAACGCACAGAAGCAGTAACGGGCGCACGAGGAGGCAGCGATGCTGCGTTGGTGACTCCCAGGAAGAGCACAGTGGCCCACACGGCGTCTCCTGCCGCGGCCACACGTCGCCTGGGAAGCCTGGCTGAAGGTCCTGGGGCCCCCAGCGCTGACCACGGCAGGCGCTCAGGCCACACCTCCTGAGCAGATTCGGACGAAGATGCTTTACCGTCAACAGCGTGCCGGGCAGTGTAACGTTCATAGGAAACCTCCAGTTTTAATTTCATTTTGGTACGTAACGACCGACCTGGTATTTCACATGGGTCACGTAAACAGCCCGTGGATGGTGCTGACCGGAAGTGCACGAGACTGCACTGGCCGTCAGGGCCTGCCCTCAAATCTCAGGTCACAGGTACGACCAACGTGCCACATAACCGACGTGATGATGAGCACACCGCACGGCAGCCTTAGTTCGTGCGATTAAAAAAACAAAACGTGAGACTCATGTAGCGTGACACTATCTTACACGTCAGAGACCATGCTAGCGACGTGCCGGGCCGCAGCATGTACGATGCCCAGCCACGGTTTACGCCACAGGTGAAGGGAGACTATGGAAGAGAACTTGCACACGTGTGTGCAGCCAGTGGTCCCGTGAACTTGCACACGTGTGCGCAGCCAGCGGCCCCGTGAGCCTGCACACGTGTGCGCAGCCAGCGGCCCGGCCTGGTGTGCTGAGCCGCCTCCGCCAGCTGGCCTAACACTGCAGGTCACTTTTCTTCTGCTTCTGCATGAAGCAGCCAAGGGTGGTGGCAAAAAAACTGCTTCGAGCTCCAACAATCGTGTCCCAAATACCATGGTACAAACACCTAAAAAACACGAAGAACAGTTTAGAAACGTGCCTCACCACAGATGGACAGACACGCGTGGCTTGCAGTCCCCCGGGAATCAGCGACCCCTGGAACGTGAACCCAGGCTGCCTTACGCCCATGGGGCACCGTGGCAAACGGGAAAAAAGAGGAAGCTTTCAAGAGTTAAAGCCTTCATTTGCAGGTTTTATAAATGAATCTTCCCTCCGAGCGACAGGCACGTCCGTATTCTGCCTCCGCTGAACTCTAGTGATGTTTCTGCAGCTCCTGACATGACCACGTGATTCTTCCTCTGCAGCCTGTTCACGTGGCGGACGACATTAACTGACCGGAGCCGAGCCGGCCCTGCACGCCCGGGATCAACCCCACCTGTCTCTCCCTGTGGGATTTGCTTCGCTACTGTGTGTCTGAGGATTTGCGCATCTGTGTTCACGAGAGATGCTGGTCTGTACTTTTCCCGTAATGACTTTGGTTTTGGAATTACAGGGTTGCTGGCTTCATGGAATGAGTTAGGAAGCTTCCATCTGCTTCCGCCCTGTGAAAGAGATTGTAGAAAACTGGTGCGTTTTCTTCCTTAAATGTTTAGTAGAATTCACCAGTGAACCCATCCAGGCCTGGTGTTTTTGGAAGGTTATTAATTATGGGTTCGATTTCTTTAATAGATATAGGTCTATTCAAATCGTCTATTTCTTCCTGTATCGGTTTTGACGGATTGTGTCTCTCAAGGGATCACTGTGTTTCCTCGAGGTTATTAAACTGCTGGGCTCACGGCTGTTCCTTTCCCACCCTTTCGACGCCCACGGCCCCTTCACTTCTGGTGGTCACAACGCGTCCTTTTTCCCCGTGGTTGGCCCGGCTGGAGGCTTATGATTTTACTGGTCTTTTCAAAGAGCCAGCTTTGGATCTGCTGATTTTCCTCTGCTGATTTCATGGTCTTATTTTCATTCGTTTCTGCTCTAATTCATAGTTATTATTTTTCCCTTCTGCCGATGTTGGATGACTCGCTCTGTCCTAGTTTCCATGGCACAGTTGGGGGCTGTCCCTAGACCTCTCCTCTTTCCTGATGTGTTCGGTGCTCCAGATTTGCCCCTACGTACCGCACTCACTGCACTGCCCGCCCCCCAACTTCGATAAGTTACATTTTGATTTTCATTTGGTTCAAATATTTTTAAATTTCTCGAGATTTCTTTTTGACCCATGGGTAATTTAGAAGTGGCTGTGTGACCTCCGAGCGTGTGGGGACTTCCCAGCCATCTTTCTGTTACGGCTTCTAGTTTAATCCACTGTGGTCGGAGCGCAGACGTCATGTGTATGGTCTGTGTTTTTTAATTTGTTTAGGGGTGTTTTACACGCAGCGCGTGGTCTATCCGGGTGAATGGTCCCTGTGAGCTTGAGAAGAATGTGTGTTCCGCCCTTGGGAACATCTACCTGTTAACATGCAGCCACCTCTCGGTTTCCTGACATGGCGGCAAACGCGGTTACCGCCTCTGCAGCAGCGTGTGCGGGACGGAGCTCAGGGTGGGGGCGGCGAGGCTGCGCGGGGGGGCCCTACCTGCGTGCGCCCCGGCTGCTCTAACAGCCACAGTCCTGCGCGCTGGGGGCCTGGGCCCGACGTGGGGACCGCAGCTGCCTCAAGGCCGCATCTCCGTACTGGATGCCTGAGCCCATCCTCTCGGGGTCCAGCTCACCTGGGGAACAAGCACATCTTCAAAAAAGGTTTTATGTTTCCGTGATCCCCCCCAAAATACGTCAAGTGAAAAGGAAGAGCAGAACATTGTGTATTTATGCCACCGTTTTGAATAAAGAGGACAAAACACATACATATAGGTTTGCTTACACGGGCATAACATACCTCGGGAAGAATACGTGAAAACGGACCAGGGGTCCCAGATGGCTAGGGGACCATAGAGGGGTGGGGCAGAGGGCGAGGGACCTCACCAGTGTTCTCTTCTGTACTTTTCGGATTTGGAATTATGTGGATGTGTTATGTATACAAAGGTAAGTTAATTTAAGATGAAACTGCGAAGGGTACCGCCTTCTACTTATCAGGCCCGTAAAAACCCCCGGGCGCGGTGCTCCGCCCGTGGGCGGGGCTTCCGACGGCTCCGAGCCCCACCTGGGTTCTTTGCCCGCAATTCCAATTCTGGGCATTTATCTCACACGCGCTCACACTCGTGAAGTGGCACATAAAAGGTTACCGACTGCGGCATAATCCGTGCCAGCAAAATACTGCGACAGCCCAAATGCCCAAGGAAGGCTGGATACATCAATTAAGGTCACGCACACGAGTGACCACACACGCGCGTCACACACGCGGTGCGGGCAGTCACGTGCCTCGGCACAGTGTGTGTGTGGACGTCTCCACACGCTGATGCGTAAGCGCAAAGCGGGGTGCGGCAGAATCCGGCTTCCGGGTAAAAACACGGGGAGGAAGGAATGCTTTTTGCACCGTGTGAACGAACTGCCTACGTGGAAAGTTGAAATTCAGAACGGCTGCACAGGTCTAACTTACAACCATTGTTTTTTCACTTGGACGTAATTATGATTCCGACGATCTCAGAGGAAATGGCCCTCGAAAGCGTCGCGAGCCCATTTGCGAGCGCGGCACCCGTGGCCGAAACACCCACGTGGCGAGCAATGCCAGCGGCACGTCCGCGAGCTTGACGACACCCAGCCGGTCCTGACGGGGACGACGCCACCGAGAACTCAGAATGACGGGCTTTGTGCCAAGTTTCGTAAAATCTTGTTTTCTTGTTCAAAATCAAAAACCGCAGAAGGATGCAGCGGCCTTTTGCTGTCGGGACCCTGACTGCCCAGAACCGCTTTCTCTGTCCCCTCCCTCGTCCCTCCCTCCACCTCTGCCTCCTCCCCTCTCGGTATTTCCCCCGCGCAGATCTCTCCGTCACCGAACCTCCTCCTCCACGCTGGCCTCGGCGCCCTCCGGTCCCAGCCCCACACCCCAACACGGGCCCTTCTCCGATCCCGACTGCCATCCGTCCTCTACCTCCTCGGTTCCTGACAGAGCTGACGCCCCCTGCCCCCCGCAGTGGCCCACTCCAGCTCGGCTCTTAGCCTAGAGGCTTCTCGGCTGCGCTGCACAGCGGACGGTCCTCCGCCTGGACCTCGGTGCCGGACGCCCACTCTCCCGGGTCTCTGCGGCTCCCACGGCCTCCCGTGAGACGGAGGGGCCCTCCCGCTGCTCGGCCCTCGGCCGCCAGGGTTTTGCTCACGGTCACCGCTCTGCTCACTCTCGGCTTCGACCAGAAGCTCTTCTAGAGCTTCCGCTAGACCCTGTGCCGATGGCTCCCGACGCGCTGTCCGCCCAGGCGCCCGCAGAGCTCGCCGGACACGCCGTGTGCCACGCGGGATCAGCCCGGCTCCCCGGAAGCGCCCTGTGCTCCGGCTTCCCGGGGTCTCTCCGCCGGGCCGCCCCGGGGGGACATCAGTGAGCTGGCGCCTCTCCTTCCTGACACCCCCGCAAACCGCCCTGCCCCAGTCAGCTTGTGGCGCTCTGCCGGGGTATCTCCCGGCTCCATCCGCGCCGCCTCGACGCCCGCACCCCCAAAGCTCCAAGCGACTGCTCGCTCGCCTCCCCCTCCGATTTCTCGGACGCCTTCACTGGCAGCCCGGCCTCCAGCCCTGCTCTCCCGTCAGTCGGTCCCCGCCTGTCGCCGCACACTGCCCGCCCCCGCCACAGCGGTCCTCGATCGCAGAGGAACAGCACAACCACCTCACGAGGGCATCGAGGCGGGCTGGCCCCGGGCCATCGGCGGGAGCCGGGACCCTAACTTTCACGCTCTGGTGACTCCAGGTACAGCCAGGGTCGGGACCCAGAAACTCACAAGACAAAGCTCCAGGGCCTCGAGGACGGCCCTGGCCTCGGCGTCTCTCCCTCCATGCCCCGCCGCAGCCTCCGCTCCGGCGCCTTCCACCGCCTGCCTCTCAACTCACGCCGTCCCCTCTGCGGGACTGCCACCGTCCTCGCCCTTGGCCGGTCCCTCCCTCGTATGTGGACGGACAGAACTCAGCCACCACCTGCCTTGGAAGCCCTCGCCGACACGAACTCCACGCCCCGGCTGAGCGGGCTCCCCGCCCTGGGGGACCCTGACCCGTAGCGACCACACTGCAGTGCGGTCATCAAGGACGGCCCCTGAGGAAGCCAGGAGGGTGACGAGGAGCAGAGGGGCAGGTGTCTGCACAGATGGACTGGGCTGTGAGCGTCCGCACGCAGTTTTGGTAACGCCGAGATAAACGTCAGCGCTGATAAGTGACAGAGGCGGAGGCTTCTGTCAGCTGCCCAAACTGGGCTTATTTTCAATGTATTTTTCCCGAGGCAACAAAGACACGATACCGTGACAGACCACCACGGAGGCACGTTCCGTGAGCTTCACAGAGCCACGTCTGCGAGTGCCACGGTCACGTGATGTACCCGAGCCCCAACGCCGCATGGCCGGTCCCCCGCCAGGACACCCGGCCCGGCCCAGCAGAGCTGGCAGTGGCTGAGACCGTGGGCACAGGTGGCCGTTGTCGGCTGGCGGGTCAGAGGGGGCAACGCTGTGACCAGCCACCCCGGAAACACTGAAAAGCGACAGCACTGAGCAGACGGGGCCCGCCGAGCGCGTCCGCCGCCGGCGCCTGTACCTGACTCGATCTTGTTGAGGATCTTCCTCGCGCACTGCACGAAGGCGTCCTCCACGCTCTCCCCCGTCAGCGCGCTGGTTTCCAGAAACATCAGCTCTGAAAGCGACAGCAGACACGGCAAAGCCGTGTTGACAGCCACCGCCTGACTGGGGACCGCCCTCCCGGGGAGCACAGCCAGTCAGTTGGTGAGAACGTAATTTGGCAGCTCTAGACTCCACCTGAGGATCGACATTAGGATATTTTAATTCTCGACTGGTTCTAGATATTGAAGTAACTTAAGACATCTGATGCCTGGGGTCTGTTACGTAAGCGGCCACCGACTGCGTGCTGACCTCACGTTGCCACACGGCGTTCAGAGTTTCAAAGGCAGCTGTAACCAAGTGACTCCACTGTCAGTGAGACCAAGCCACGAAGCCCGGTATTTCTTCTGCTGCTTCTCTTTCTGTTTAGATGTCATATTTCACCATCTTAGCTTCAAATTAATTTAAGATGACATCATCTGATTAGCACCTTTAAAGACTGTTATTATCGATTTCACCCTACATTAAGTCCTGAAAGACTCAAAGATCCTCGACTAGGAAGTCGTTAGAGAATATTAATGCATTTGCTCGCATCATGACAGTAACTTTCGCGGGCAGAATGCAGTACCGCGAAAATACGCGAAATCAGCCTCGCTTTACAGTCAACAGCTGGATGTTCCCCGAACACTTTGGTCCTGAAACCCCAGTAGCCGTTTAAATGGGAAGCAGTGAAGTCGCCCCGAGTCAGCGTTTGAAAAGCGGTAACAGGTAAAGGTCACTTGCCGTTTTCTTGAGCAAACCTGGAGGCTTCTAAGAAAGTCACCTCGCGATCGGCGTCCAGGTCCTTCTTGTTCCCGCACAGGATGACCACGATGCTCTGGCTGGCGAGCATTCTGGCATCTGTCAACCAATTAGTAAGCGCATTGTAGGTTTCTCGGCTGCGTGACACAGAATTGTGAAAATGGTACATGTATTTTATAAAACCAGCAACTCTTCGCGCGCGCTCACACGTCGCACACGGCTCCTGAACACGTGCGGTGCAGCCACGCGCTCACACCAAGCACGCGGCACACCCTCCGCCGCCTCCCGGAGAGCGAGGGCGAGGCATTCTGTTGTTCTGTTCGCCCAATCAGGGCGCACAAGGAAACCGGTTCCTTTACGCATCCCGCAGATGTTCCCTGCGCGTCAGCGTGACGCTCTGGGGAGACCTGGCGGCTGACTGTCGCCACTCAGCAAACCCGCGTCAGATGCTGGTACTTTGCCGCAGAGGCATATGTCGGACGGATTCCGTGTGAGGACTCTGTGACACAGACTGTCATTGCCCCCTTTTCTGTAAGAAACCTGGGGCCCAGAGAAGCCAGTGGCAGAGCTGGGATGCGACTGCGTCTCAGAGTGACTTTGCGGCCCCCGGGTACCCAAGGAGCAGCTTTCTGCCCTGGCACGTGGCTGCCCGCCCCAGTGAGCTGGGCCCGGGGCGGCCCAACCGTGCCAGAGCACCTCGCTGCAGCACGGGGCGCATGTCACAGCTGCAGACGACACGGTCCCCTGGGACAAGCTGCCCCCGAAAGGGCCCAGGGGACGTGGACAGTGCTGCGGACACCGAGGCCACCACCGAAGGGATTTCCATGAGGGCGGTAAAGTTCTAGAATCTGCACTGTCCAGCGCAGTAGCCGCTGGCCACCCGTGGTTCCAGAGCAGTGAGTGTGGGGCGCATGGGGCCTGAACTCTGACCCTGGCGGTGACGTGTGGGGGCGACACGGCTCCTTGCGATGGCTGAACACCAGCGCCTGTTTCTCGACAGGACACTGCTCGTGACCAGGACTGGGACTCAGTGCTGGGCCACCTGAGCCCAGGCAGGGCCCTCCGCCTCTGTCCATGTCGGTCACTTCTCACCGCTGACCGCATGCGAGGTTTCACTCTGTGACCTGAGGGAGGGTCCTGGAACCCGGTTACGACACACAGGGCCGCTATCTACGGGGACTCTGACAGACATCCCCTGACCTGGCCAGTCACTGGGAAGTGAGTCCAAAGCTGCCAAGACCCAGACGGAGGGGCCGGTCGCCCGCTCCGCGCGGGGCATTACCTGGTGATGTCGTAGACCAGCAGGGCCCCCGCCGCGCCTCTGTAGTAGCTCCTCGTCACGGACCTGGGAGAGTGACACGCGTTCAGGGCCACACTGACATGCCCCAGCGCCCGCACCCGCACGGGACCTGCCATGCTGTGCGGCCGACCTTCAGAGAGGGGACTCCTGGCCGCTAACGTACAGTCACGAGGGGCCATTCTGTCTGACCCCACGTCACAGAAAGGACAGGAGCAGGGACTTTACACTGGGAACTCACGGGGCTCCCGGGAAGGGGGCCGCCCCAAAGCCTGCTTCTCCTGGGGTCCCCGATGCCCATCGTGCGCCCTGATGCCCCCTTCTCCCCGGGCCTCGGTGGGCCCCTCGTCACCTCCCTCGCCTTGCGTCTGGGACCCTCGGCAGCACAGAACGTGCTGGGGCAGCACGCACCTGACCAGGTCCTCCGGCCTCCCCCTGCGACCACCCGTGTCACTTCGTCTGTCCCCACGTCACCGCGGCGGCCTGAGCTGCCACGGGCACTGCGTCTGGACCCAGGGCGCCTCTCGGTCCTCGCCCCCCTCACTCTCTTGCCCGGCTCCCTCCCGTCTCACCGGCCGCTGCTCGGCCCCCAGGCCAGGTCACTGCCGCCTGAACTGGAGTCCCCAGGGCTGGTGCCCTGTTCTCCCCTGGTAATGCTCTTGACTCAAAGGTGATCTGCGGCTCTGACGGCTTCTGGGGGATCCACTCGTTGCCCAACATGTCCCCGTGGCTGCCGAATGAGCACGTCACCTAACAGGACAGAGCTCTGGCTCCTGCCCGCCAGGTCCATCCCTGGGCAGGTGTGGGGGACGTCCCCGCCGACCACAGCACCAGAAATCCGTTTGTCCTGGACTCATTCCTTGCTGTCCGCACGCTGGGCCCTTGGCCAGGCCCCATTCTTGTCACCACGCCTCACCTTCACCAGCACCGCCGTCATCCAAAGCGCCAGTCTCTGCCGGGCTCTCTGTACTAGCCTGTGGCCGGCGTCCCGACCACCGTGCGTGTCCCCGCTGCCACTGTGTCCTTCAGGCCTTTCTCTGTGAGGCCTCCTAGCTCGCCATGCTCGGTTGGACGCCAAGGTCGCTGGCAGGGTCTTCGGTTCCATTGGCCGTGGCCCTGCACGGAGGCCTGCACTGGCGCCCCTGTGACTGAGGTGGCCCGGTGACTGAGGTGGCCCTGTGGAGGTGCTGGGATGGCAGTGTCCCTGGCACTCACTTCCGCATGCTTGGCTCGAGCGTCACTTCCACGTGGCCCTTCGTGACCTGCACCACTTACAACCAAAGTGGAACAGGGGCGCTCTGCCCCCCAGCTTCTGTGAGTCGCCCCGTGAGCTACTAAGCCCGGGGGAGGGGTCTGCAGGGAGAAGTGACGGTGGCCTGGGCCCCCCGGCGACTGGGGTTTCGGGTCGGGGCAGTCGTGTGGGGCTGAGCCCTCGAGCTCTGGGGTCCGACGCTCACCCTGGCAGTTTCGGCACCGGACTGAACTGCCAGACACAGTTTGGGGAAAACGCCACTCATCCGCTGTCACAGAATAGGAGCCATAGGGACGAGCGGTGCCCACCCTCGGGGACAGCCATGGGACAAGGAACAAACAGGACGCTATGACTTCAGTGTTTTGAAAAGGAAGCTATTTTCAAATTTACTTCTTCACTCTTGGACGCCAGGGGCAGACTGTATGATCGGCAGGCGTGGGGTGAGGACCGGGCTGTCACCCCTTCCCGCCCCCCGGGGCGGCACTGTAGTCAGGGTGGGGGGACCCCGTATCAGGAGGCAACGCTTCTGCTTGGGCCTCAGCAGCATGTCGCTTCCAGAGAAAGGGCGTCTAAGAGTTCTCGCGGTGAACCCCACTGACACCCACTTCCTGAGGGTTTATTTTAAAATCTACTTTGCACTCTACTCTGGCATCTGGCTTCTTAAACAAGTTACTCGAGTATATGAATTTAAGCATCTAAGAATATTTTTTTGAAACATTGTTTTCAAAAGTTATTTAAACCAAACACCTGCAAAGCTTTGAGTAAAACGCTGCTGAGGGCTGGACGCGACCGGCCCTGCCCGCTGCACCTGCGACCTCCCCCGGCCCCGACTGTCGCCGAGGCCGGACACCGCCGGGTAGACGCCGCCCGCTCTGGAGAAGCGGGTACACGCACACTGGACCCCCGGCCTCCTCGGGCTTTCGCTCGTTCTGGCTTCCATGTTCTACGGAATGAGCATGGGTCCGAGGCACAGCCTCAGAGCTGAGCGCCCTCTGTCGACACAGAACCTTTAGCCCACTCGAGGTGGCGTCACTGCAGGGTGACACCTGGTGACGCTTCCTGTTGCTTCCTGGGGTGAGGGGTCCCATTGGGTGGCCTCCAGCTCCCTCTTCCGGGGTTTGCCTGCCGTGTTGGTGAGGTCTGGCCTCCAGAAGCCTCTAAGGACTGTGATCACTCACCCCTTCCCGCAAATCTGGGGGTGTGTGACTTTGTCACGTGTGGTTGGCAGTTTGGTTGAGTTCAGAATCGAAGGGACAGGGACGTGCACGCCGGGCCTCACCGTCTCTGGCTCGCACGCAGCTGCCGGCCAAACTCAGGGCGCGTCCTTAGGGCTCCCCGCTCTATGTCTCAGCGCTCTGGAAGGCCACTGCCCAACATGTCACTGTGACTGCTCTTTTTAAAATAGTTTGGTCCTCGTCCCGCCTTCTGCACACGTGCGCCGGTACAGGAACAGCGACACCCCCGCCCCCCAGAGCCGGTCGCTCCCCCTCCTCCCGGGGTCACCCCCCACCCGGCCACAGCCAGGCCAGCCCTGACCCCAGCCCCGCCCGCACAGCACTCAAGACGGCGCCGTTCCTTCCCGTCCTCAATGGTTTTCCTGAAATCTCTTAACCACACTAGGCGCTCCCCACCCCCTTCCTAAGTGACCCCTATTTCAGTCATGTCACGGTCCTCATGGTGCGTCTGGGGAGAAGGCGTGGAAGTGTGGACCAAATCCACCACGTCTGGTCAGCACTTCCAGAAACACTGTCATGGCTAGAAATGGCTGCGATATTTCTGAAGCAACAATTAGCGAACGTGTGAACACGTAATACCTGACTTTAACACACACACCTGACGTGTGAACACACACCCCTGACTTTAACACACACACCCTGGACGTGTGAACACACACACACC
>NW_024349143.1:0-869 GCF_902729225.1 Pteropus medius | reverse complement strand
CTGCCTTTGCTCTGGCAGTTACCGTACGGGTGACAGCAGCCTTGTCTGCGGTGACCGGGGGCCACCGCCCCGGACACCGACTTTGACCACGGTGCATAGCACTGAGCAGGATGCACCGCGGACTGTCGGTCAAGACACGCTCTGGTCGATGGAGGCAGGATGCAGCCCCTAAAGAGACTTCTAAGAATTCTTTCTTTAAAGTAAAACATGGGGAAAGACTGTTGTTGGCGCCTGGCTGTGCACCTGGAGCTGAGCGAGCGATGCCACGTCCCCTGGCCACGTCCCCTGGCTCGCTCGCTAGTCCCCGAACGAGCCAGCCTCTAAAGTGGCACACGGCCACGGGACACGGGCTTCGCGTGTGCGCTTCAGCACATCGATGCCATACGCAGAAACGAACTTTTAGCTTCTCTGAAACCTTCCAGAGGAGACGTTTCTAGAATCTGTGCGAGGAGGTGGGGGAAGCTACACATATTAAGGGAACGTAACTGATTATTTCCAATCCAACTTTCAAATACTTTCAGTAAGTGACAGAAAAAGCTACCTGAATCGCTCCTGGCCCGCTGTGTCCCATATCTGCAACTTCACAAATTTGCCACCAACGTTTATTATCTTTGAACCAAATTCCACTCCTATCGTATGATTTGAGTCATCTTTGACTGAAAAAGAAAAAGAACAAGACAGTGAGTTTTAGAACCTTCAGGAAACAGGTGCACAGACGCGAACGGGCAACGCGAGACCGCGGCTGAAGACCGGAGGACGGCGCGGGCGCGTCTGTCAGCGGGCACTCCGTCCCGGACCGAGCACGCACGGTCCCTGTCCTCGAAGTCGCCACACAGCCCTTCCTCAGCCCCGAGAACAAAGCACACGTC